>NC_079167.1:7280029-7337529 GCF_947568905.1 Ostrea edulis | reverse complement strand
AGGTGTAGTTTGCATCATGTTTCCAGCACTGGATTTCAAAGGCAAGCTTTTTACAAGGTACACATATTATTAATACAGATGTCATTTGGTCAGATCTCTTTGTGTGCATATGTTGTGTGATGATGATATAACCCTTCTTGTGTGTGTGGGGGGGGGGATGTAACAGTAAAAATGTTTCAGTTTCTGCATTAGCATGCTGATAGATACTTTAATTTGACTGGTAAAACTTTTGCTATTCAAATTTGTTTCTTATTTTTCAGATGCCAAGTTTTATTCCCTCAATGAAGACAAAATCTGTAAATTTTCTGCAGAGTTAATTTTAAGAAATTCAGGAAAGGCAAGTGTTGCAGAATTACAAATACAGTCACATATATTCTTAAAGAAGTTAAAGAGAAATATCGGTATAAAGAAGTTAAAGAGAAATACCGGTATAAAGAAGTTAAAGAGAAATACCGGTATAAGGAAGTTAAAGAGAAATACCGGTATAAACAAGTTAAAGAGAAATACCGGTATAAACAAGTTAAAGAGAAATACCGGTATATGGGGAAACAATGATAATGGCTGATCATCACAAATGTTCAGTTGTTCAGAATTGATAGTTATTCTTTTTTATATAGTTTAACTTTAAAGAATTTCTGAACGTATGGGAGCAGACAGTTCCACAAGGCATGAAGACCAGTTTATCACACTTAGAGGTAATTTGGCTCGGAAAAGTTGTAAAAAGATCTTTTACAGTGCAATATCCAAGTTGGTTTACAATTAAAATTAGAATGGTTGATTTTATTTTATTTTTGTTGGTAGGGAATGGCTCTGATTGACAAAAACAGTGTGCCAGAGGTCATATGGTATTTTCCAGTGGATGATTTGCCAGAGGATGTAGGAGAAAGGTTCAACACTCTGTTTAAGACTCGAGATAAGTGGTCTTTAGCAGAGATTACACCTTACATCAGGTACTAGAGATTTACACACAAATTGCTAGAATATCATTGTATTTCTGAACCATAATGACATATTACTTGTAATAATTATATGTTATGAAAATATGAATTCATGTTGGTTGTATTTTGTGAAACTACATTTAACTGAATTCTGGCAATAGATCTACTATATCTCAGTTTAGTTTATTATATCTTAGTTTAATGATACATGTTTAAGAGTTATTCTCTGTAAGCATCAAAATTTTTAGTTCACCTGAGCCGAAGGCTCAAGTGAGCTTTCCTGATCACATTTTGTCCGGCGTCCGTCTGTCTGTCTGTCCGTCTGTTTGTAAACTTTTCACATTTTCATCTTCTTCTCATAACCACTGGGCCAATTTCAACCAAACATGGCCAAAAGCATCCTTGGGTGAAGGGCTTTCAAGTTTGTTCAAATGAAGGACCATGTCCCTTTCAAAGGGGAGATAATCACAAAAATGCAAAAATAGGGTGGGGTCATTTAAAAATCTTCTTCTCAAGAACCACTGGGTCAGAAGAGCTGAAATTTACCTGAAAGCTTCCTGACATATTGCAGATTCAAGTTTGTTCAAATCATGGCCCCCGGTGGTAGGATGGGGCCACAAGGGGGGATCAAAGTTTTACATACTAATATATAGGGAAAAACTTTAAAAATCTTCTTCTCAAGAACCACTAAGCCAGAAAAGCTGAGATTTACATGAAAGCTTCCTGACATAATGCAGATTCAAGTTTGTTCAAATCATGGGCCCCGGGGGTTGGATGGGGCCACAATAGGGGATCAAAGTTTTACATACAAATATATAGAAAAAATCTTCTTCTCAAGAACCACTGAGTCAGAAAAGCTGATTTTTACATGAAAACTTTCTGACATAGTGCAGATTCAAGTTTGTTCAAATCATGGCCCCCGGAGATAGGATGGGGCCCCAAGGGGGATCAAAGTTTTGCACACAAATATATAGGGAAAAACTTTAAAAATCTTCTTCTCAAGAACCACTAAGCCAGAAAAGCTGAGATTTATACATGAAAGCTTCCTGATATAATGCAGATTCAAGTTTGTTCAAATCATGGGCCCCGGGGGTTGGATGGGGCCACAATAGGGGATCAAAGTTTTACATACAAATATATAGTTAAAATCTTTAAAAATCTTCTTCTCAAGAACCACTGAGCCAGAAAAGCTGATTTTCACATGAAAACTTCTGACATAGTGCAGATTCAAGTTTGTTCAAATCATGGCCCCCGGGGGGTAGGATGGGGCCACAAGTGGGGGGGGGGTCAAAGTTTTACATACAAATATAGGAAAAAGCTTTAAAAATCTTCTTCTCAAGAACCATTGGGCCAAAGAAGTTGACATTTACATGAAAGCTTTCTGACATAGTGTAGATTCAAGTTTGCAAAGGGTAGTTTGGGTCATAATAGGAACTATTAGGTTTTACATGCAAATATATATGGAAAGTCTTCAGATATGGGCCAAGGTGACTCAGGTGAGCGATGTGGCCCATGGGCCTCTTGTTATTATAGGGGTGGAAAGGTACCCTCACCAATTTTGCTGAAATTTGGCATATAGTGATTATTTGATACTCTCTCATAAAATTTGGTACCAAAATTCGAAATTGAGGTACCGTTGCCATGGTAACAAGAACACTGTGAAAACAGCTCCCAAGATGCTTTAAAATGCTCAATTTTGGCCTGTTTTTGATTAAACATAAACAAATTAATTTTACTGATGTACAAATTTCTCTATTGCTAGCTTAAAGATTAGATTCAGCATAATAAATTCTTAATAAAACATCAATATTGGATTACCTATTGTTCCTGAGGTTGAAAAATCAATGTTTTAGCATTTTGACTGTTTTTGAAAAAAATCATTTTTAAGCCATTTTATGACATCATTTACAAGAAAACACAACAACACACATCAATGAAAGTTATATATGATTTAATTCATTCCATTATGTGTAAAATATTTTTAAAAAAATGACCAATGTCTTATTTTGCTAAATAAAATTATATAGCTTGAAAAATTGGTTGCCATGGTAATCTTCTCAGGAGTTTTTGCATACAAGTTCTCCCTGTTGTAATCACAATTGCAGCGTAAATCCACTGATACATCATCATTGAAAGCTACCCATCAAGAGCATAACGGTCTCCGACAAACACTTAAGTATCAAATGTAAAATTCTAGTTGATTTAAAGACTTAAATCAGCTCAAAATATCCAAATTACCACTCACGAATTTCTACTTTCACTTCAGAAAAGGGACGTAACTTGTCTTGATCATGAATATACTTGGAATACGCATTGCAGTCAAGAGTTGAGGTGATCTAGATTTCGGAAAAACTCGCATATTTTCGCAATAGCGCAAATTTTAAAATCAATTCATTTTCTTAAATGAAATATGACATCTCTAATTTTTTGATATGTTATTCTAGTAGGTACGATACACATTTATCAATGTAAGAACAATCCACCAGTGGTTGTGTTTCTGCACAAAATTGAAAAATTTTCTCTCATTTTCAGTGGGATTTTGGGGTATTTAAGGGCATATATTTCATGTTAAGGCGTTGCAGCAAATTAATTTTATTTTTAAAAATTACACACAACATAACTTAATTAAATAGCAATGGAAATTAAATAAAAATTAATATACACATTTTTATAAAGGAAAATTTACTGAGGGGCACGTCTCTGCACAAAATTGGATGTCTTGTTGCCATGGAAACACGAGTCAAAGCCCATTTTTAAAGGCGTCATGATTAAAGGACTTTGTGTAAAATTTCGTCAAAATCCGTGTCGGTCGTTTTCCACATGTTTTGATGCTTACAGAGAATGATGGCTCTTAAGAGGTTTGAATTTCAATGAAAATATTTAGATTTGTATTTTTTGTAAATTTTGAAGCTTTTAGTTTTAAGCTTTTTTGAAGTTTTTATGTCACCTGAGTCGCTATTGAAGCTATTGGTCTGTGTCTGTCTATGTGCATCATATGTTAGCAATTGAACATTTTTATCTTCTTCTTGTTAGCTACCCTTCCAATTCTTTTCAAATTTGGTATGGAGCTTCTATGGGACAAGGTGGACATGAATTGTTAATTTCAGGACTCTTGCACTCTTGGGGCAAGGCAAAAATTGATCATTTTTCAAAAATCTTTTCTACAACTGCAGATTTGTAAGAAAACTTAGTGCGGAGTTAAAAGCCTTTACCAAAATTGTAAATTTCATGATCCCCTGGGTAGAGGTAATGACTCCAGCAGGGAGTCAGATTTGGCATAGAGTGTTGATGTGTAAAACATTTAAATAACATCTTCTTTAATTCTACTGATGCTAATTTGAAACTGAATGAATATCTAGAAGGAGAAGATAGCCCTTTTTAGCTCACCTGAGCTAAAAGCTCAAGTGAGCTATTCTGATCACCCGTATTCCGGCATCTGTCCGTCTGTAAACTTTTAACATTTTTGACTTCTTCTCAAAAACCACAGGGCCAATTTCAGCCAAAGTTGGCACAAAACATCCTTAGGTAAAGGGAATTCTAAATTGTTAAAATAAAGGGCATGGCCACCTTCCAAGGGGAGATAATCAAGAAAAGGTAAAAATAGAGTAGGGTCATTAAAAAATCTTCTTCTCAAGAACCACAGGGCCAGAAAAAATGAAATTTATAGATAAGCTTTATTAGGTAGTGCAGATTCTAAATTGTTAAAATCATGGCTCCCGGGGGTCGGATAGGGCCACAATAGGGGATCAAAGTTTTACATACAAATATATAGGAAAAATCTTCTCAAGAACCACTGAGCCAGAAAAGCTGAGATTTATATGAAAGCTTCCTGATATAGTGCAGATTCTAAATTGTTAAAATCATGGACCCCGTGGATCGGATGGGGCCACAATAGGGGATCAAAGTTTTACATAAAAATATATAGGAAAAATCTTTTAAAATCTTCTTCTCAAGAACCACTGAGCCAGAAAAGCTGAGATTTATATGAAAGCTTCCTGATATAATGCAGATTTTAAATTGTTAAAATCATGGACCCCAGGGGTCGGATGGGGCCACAATAGGGGATCAAAATTTTACATACAAATATATAGGAAAAATCTTTAAAAATCTTCTTCCCAAGAACCACTGAGCCAGAAAAGCTGAGATTTATATGAAAGCTTTCTGATGTAGTGCAGATTCAGGTTTGTTAAAATCATGGCCCCCTGGGGTAGGATGGGGCCACAATAGGGGATCAAAGTTTTACATACAAATATATAGGGAAAATCTTTATCGCAATTCACCTTTGAATTAGAACGCTTTGGCCGATATAGTATTGCGTTGTGTGACGACACAATTGAATCTGTTTGTAATACAATTGCGAAATGCAACAGAAACTCTCATTGGTCCATATGTATAAGTCCGCCCAAATTCCCTTATACGGGAGTAGTCAGCATTTGAAAACATGACGGCCAGATGCTAGATGGAAAAAAAACTTCAAAGGAAGAAAGAGAAAAAGTTGTATTCTTGTGTTGTTGTCTCATAAATTTAATATAAAAAAAATTCCTAACATATTTTCCTACTATACTTGTGTCCAAACATACCTTCAAATATTTATTAAAGCCCCATACAACCCAAAAATTCGATCACAGCTTTTGATGATTTCGTTCGTAGACGTAGCCATGTTAGGTAGCCAGTCAATTCGAATCCCGGTTCATTTCCATATTGGCACAACAGCGTCTAGATGTGTACTAATACCCCACAAATATTTTAGCTAAATTGTTTAAATAATATACCACCCCAGTCCTATTAAATGATAATTATTCAAATAGCTAAACTCACGGCAGTGCGGCTTTCATTAGTCATGAGCGGCTGCGCCGGCAGGTCTCCATCTAATGTCCTTATGTAGCATTTTCGTTCATCTAGAGCTTATTTTACCTTTACAAAAACTGGTACAAAAATGTTTTAATTTCTATTAATTATTCGTGTTGATAATAAATGAGAGCGAATGCATAACTTACAACCGATTTTATGAATAGATACCAATAGCAAGAGTTCGAATTGACCGGCTACCTAACATGGCTACGTCAACAAACGAAATCATTTGAAGCTGCGAGTTTTCGGGTGGTGTATGGCTTTAATGAATATTTGAAGGTATGTTTGGACGCAAGTATATAGTAGGAAAATATGTTAAGATTTTTTTATATTGAGTTTATGAGACAGCAACACAAGAATACACCGATTTCAGGCCTCAACCGTCCGCAGCTTTTTGTGACCCGTAAATCGAAGGTTTTTATAAGAGGTGGATCTTTTCAGAGAGCTATGTACAGTTCTCCAGCTACACTGAATCCGCTCGAGAAAGTGGGCGGGCTGTAATCGGCCAATGAAAACTCTTGTTGTATTACATCAAACATGTCATTCAAATTGTTCAATCGTCTCATTCAATTGTGTCGTCACACAACGCAATACTATATCGGATAAAGCGTTCTAATTCAAAGGTGAATTGCGATAAAAATCTTCTCAAGAACCATTGGACCAAAGAAGTTCACATTTACATGAAAACTTTCTGACATAGTGTAGATTCAAGTTTGCAAAAACCATGACCTCCAGGGGTAGGTTTGGGGCCATACTAGGGACTACGGTTTTACATGCAAATATATATAGAAAGTCTTCTGATATGGACCAAGGTGACTCAGGTGAGCGATGTGGCTCATGGGCCTCTTGTTTCTTGATCCCAGGGGCAGGAGTTTGGTACCAGGGTGGAGCCAAAATAGTGATTGTGATTTTAAAAATTGTCTATCATTTGAAAGACTCCTTCTTTAAATGGTTGTACCAAAATTGTGAAGTTTGCAACCTCAGGGCTCTAATTCTAGGGTGGGTCCAAAATAGTCATTTAGTGTTGATGTAACATAATTATATTATTTAAGGTGTGAGGGGAAATTGTTGTTGGTGCAAGGACTTTGCCATAAAAATATTTTTTAAAAACCAATTGCCTTTGTCCATGTACCTTTCCAAAAAGCAGTTGAATAGAGGCCCAGATAAACATGATATTAAAGCTAAGTACTGCTAGGCCTACATTCTGTGTCGGTCATCAAATTCAATACACACTCACACCAACTGACCTTCACCTTGTAACAACATGTAACTTGTGCTCCCAGTTTCTACCAGTTAGTAGATTTCAAAAAAAAATTTAGAAGTAAAAAATAATTAAACTTTCAATCATACATAATAAAATATAGTATTTCTTAACTTTAAATTGAATTATTATGCTTCTTTTTCCCCCCAATGAACCCAGTGGCGGATTTAGAGGGTGGTCGCAGCCGGCGCGCGCCCCCCGTAAAATTTTCAAATTTAAGGTAAATCGCGGTATCTTGTTTCAGAAAATGTACTAAACCATAAAAGAAGCAATAATTTCTTCCACTCCCGGAGAAACAGATGACAAAATCTTTCGATTTCTTGAATTACTTTATTGGGAGAACTTAATTTTTTCCAAAAAACCCTTAAAATTTGGGTAATTTTATTAATTTCACCTTATTAAAATGATAGAAAATAGTACAAATGACTAAATAGGAGAAATATTTCAAGCCCCATAAAATCTGTAAAATCCAGGAGTTTCCGAAGGCTTCGCCCTCTGGACCCCCACCAGGGCTGGGCCCACTGCCTCATAAAGTGGTGCCCCCCGTAACCGCAATTCCTGGATCCACCCCTGGAACCTTATTAAAATAAAGTATTGTGATTACCACTTTAAATTTGATTAATTTTATTTCTTTACTTTCAAAATGTACCCGTGACAATAGGCCTAGTTTCAACGATGTAACGCATCATAATTTGTCTAATCCAAAAATAAATAATATTTGCACTGCAACGCAGATGTATAAAGGAATAGCATTACCAAATAGTGTTTAGACAGCGACCCATATAAACGTTATTTATTCACAATTGCCGATTACATACTCGCTTTCCTCGTTCTACATTTGGACATTTACACCGTTATTTACTGGTGGTTAAAACATATAGGACATGAATTTAAATGTTGTCCATGGTGAATAAATTTCTGCTCAGAGAAAATATTGGGGGGGGGGGGGGGGGATGATGGTCTGGTTTTATCAGACTGGGCTCCTAAAAGCTGAGTTTTTAAAAATATCTAGCACTGCTTTCAGTTGATTGAAGAAGGGCGCATGTGACGTCACTACCATGTGACTACCTGACTAATTAACAAGTCTTTTTGAAATCGGGGCCTAGATTTAAATCCGTATTTTGGCTAATTATCGCAATATTTTGGCGAACTAACTATTAGAATTGATTACTATAAGCATAAGAAGGACAAAATGCATATAATTTTGTATACTTAGGAAACATGCAATGTGTCCTTTCATATGGATATTTTGGGGAGCATTTGTGTTTTATGAAGACATCTTGTTTTATACTGCTGCTGAATATTAGAATTTCACTTAGATATACAGAACAGGAGAATCATCATAGAGTTCTTTGCCCTTGGGGCTAGTGATACTTTTAACTACTACTCAGGTGACCGATAAGGCTTGTGGGCCTCTTGTTTAATGTGATCACAAATTATTTCCTTTTAATTCACTTCAGTTGTTTACATGTACTTTCTACAGATTGAAATTAAGAATTTTTTTTTTCTTTTTAGAGATTTAACAACAAACAAAGTGGATGTCGGTGGTTTACTTACAAAATATGCAAGAGCTTCCATGATGAGTGGCATCAAAGTTTTTAGCTCTCGGAAACCTGTTACATGATATCTGATTTATGTACATGTATTGATAATTTATGTACGTTATACATGTATTGATAACTTGACAGTGCACTGATTTGTACAAGTTTGATTTGTTGAAATTAAATAAGTCTTCCATATTTTTATGGGTGTTTTAAAGCTCACATGGATAAGTCATATCAATATGCAAACACCCTCAGATTCAAGTTTCTTCAAATCAATTCTTTGAGGTTATGGACTATTAGGGTTATGGACTATTAGGTTTGGACCACAATATGGATTCAAAGTTTTACATGAAAATTTTTGAGGGGACAATGTTTTTTTTTTTAAACTATAAACGATGGGGTTAAGGTAGTGTTTAGAATCGGGGGTAAAATTTTACATGTACAGGAATATAGGACATCCCTATTTTGTGTGACTTCAAGTCGGATTAAGTTATGACCCCGACAACCTGAAAGAATTCAATTTAAATTTTGAAATGTCCGAAAGTCGGGGATCTTTCAGTTGGTGACAGAACTTCATCTTTATCACACATTCTGTCGAAGATTATGCCAGACGATGTCCTGAATATGAAGAGGAAGACCTTAGCATATTGTTGGAATGGATAAAGAGTATAAGAATATCAAAATATTGTGTTGGACACATTAAATCAAAAATTCATATTATATATCCTTGTGTTTAATATTCTAGAAGTGAAAAAATTAGATACTAGTATATTACATGAGGAGTATGAACTGGGTTCAGCTGGACAGAGTATGAACTGGTTTCAGCTCACAAAGCTTGTAACAACATTATCTTCGTTCGTAAGACTCGTTACAACCATATTTTAGACTTTTACTTTATTCCTTATTTTGTAAATCCAACTTGCACGCAAAGTTCCCTTTCAACGAACAAAATCCTTCTAAATCAATGTCCAGTTTTAAACATATTTAATATCCAGGTCAATATGACGAATGAATATGAGTTACTGGACTTCAAAACGTCACAAAAAACCCTTACAAAGATAGATACATTGCATCATTTTATCCACTAACAATACATGTACAATCAGAATAGTGTCTGACTTGTTAGACATTAACAATACATGTACAATCAAAGTAGTGTCTGACTTGTTAGACATTAACAATACATGTACAATCAGAATAGTGTCTGACTTGTTAGCCATTTCTTTAGTACTGATTTTGACTACGAATTACTCTGTTCTCATGATGGAGATTTGTTTAATTTGGAAATGTTGACTACTTTGGTAAAAAGATTTTCCATGATTTAAGTTTTGTGGGTAAAGCATATTAAATTTGTGCATTCAAAGGGCGGATCCGGAGTGGGGAGGGTCTGGACACACACACCTCGTTTCTTTTTTTTTTTTTTTTGCGGACCAAAAAGTTATTCAATTTTAACACTATCTGAGTCAAAATGATATGAATGGTGGAATACACTTGCATGTAATTGCATTATTCAAATTTATCAACACCAGTATATCATTTCATTCTAGGGTAAATATGACAACACACTGATATATATTTACAATATTTTCGTCAGATACAAGTATCACTTGAGAATTTTTAAAAAGTATAAGTAACATAAAAGTTTTGTTTAAGAAGTACACAATTTGAAAGTGAAGAAGAAGTGCCAGGAAATGCTCAGAATGCAGGATTTCGCACCATTTACCCCAGAGCTTCGGTCTATTGGGAGTAATCTTTAAACCAGCTTATTCATTTTTATGCCCCCCTTTGAAAAAGAGGGGGCATATTGTTTTGCACCTGTCGGTCGGTCTGTAGACCATGTGTTGTCCGCTCAATATCTTGAGAACCATTCACTTGATGATAATGATATTTCATATGTGGGTTAGTTACGAGTAGAAGAGGATCCTTATTGTTTTTCAGGTCAAAAGATCAAGGGTCAATCTACTCTGGACATAGGAATATAATGTCCGCTCAATATCTTGAGAACCCTTTGCTTGAAAGACATCAAACTTGGCACACTGGTACATCCTAAGGAGTAGATGACCCCTATTGATTTTGAGGTCATATGGTCAAGGGTCAAACTGGGTATAGGAATATACTGACCATTCAATGTCTAGAGAACCCTTTGCTTGACAGACATCAAACTTGGTACGTCAGTACAGCTTCAGAAGAAGATGACCCTCATTGATTTTGAGGTCACATGGTCAAGGGTCAAACTGGACATAGGAATATACTGTCCGTTAAATATCTCGAGAACACTTTGCTTGACAGACATCAAACTTGATACACTGGTACATCTTCAAGAGAAGATGACCCCTAATGATTTTGAGGTCACATGGTCAAGGGTCAAACTTGACATGGGAATATACTGTCTGCTCAGTATCTTGAGAACCCTTTTCTTGACAGACATCAAACTTGGTACACTGGTACATCTTCAGGAGAAGATGACTACTAATTATTTTAAGGTCACATGGTCAAAAGTCAAGGGTCAAATTGGACATAGGAATATACTGTTCGTTCAATATCTTGAGAACCCTTTGCTTGACAGACATCAAACTTGGTACACTGGTACATCTTCAGGAGTTGATGACCCCTATTGATTTTTAGGTCACATGGTCAATCCATTCTTGACATAGGAAGATATTGTCTGCTCAATATTTTGAATTGATGATACTACTCTCAATTAAATGATGTGTGTGTGTGTGTATAACCCTTTTCAATTTTGCACCATGGGGGGGCATATGTGTTTTACAAACATCTCTTGTTTTAAATATATTTTTTCATTGCGAAATCAGATCTCAGTATTCAATTAGAATGACTAGAAATTTGGAAACAAGTCTAGTAGTAAATCATATATTTTAAAAAAAAACTGTCTCTAGATCTCCCTAAGATGTTATGTACACAGACAAAGGGTGTAAGTGGGGTACGGGTGGAGGTTGTGAAAAGTCCGTAAAAGATTAAGTGCTAGACACCCCCCCCCCCCCCGTCACAAATTCCTGGATCCGCTTATGCATTTTACTAAAGTGTATGTTTTGAACTTATCGTAGATTTGACATATGTACATATTCTGCACTAAAATTTCAAAACATACATTTTTAGTAGAATGCACGAAAGATTTAACAATATGCTTTATCCACAAAACTTTACTCATCGAAAATCTTTTCACCAAATTAGTTCACCTCCACCCCCATCCTTCCCAAAAATCTAAAGCTTTACCTATAAAGACATTTTTGTATTGTAATTGATCCCATGGGAATCCGGATTAGAAAAGGTTCTCAGTACCCCTTGTTTATCGTAAGAGGCGACTAAATGGGGCGGTTCTTCGGATGATGCCGCAAAAACCGAGATCCCGTGTCCCAGCAGGTATGGCACGATAAAAATCCCTCCTGCTCAACGGCCGTAAACTCCGAACACAGGCTCAAATTTTACAGCCCTTCACCGGCAATGGTGACGTCTATATGAGTGAAATTTTCTCGAGAGGGACGTTAAACAATATTCAATCAATTTATTGTAATTGAGCACATGTTTGTGCCATTGTCGTTTTTTCCCGATGGTATTGCACTAAGGAGCGCCAAATTAGTATAAACTCAAATGATAGAAGATATCTTGAAGATGTCATCAATTCAATTTTTGCGCACAATAACTGAATTTATACGCACCTTAATTACATTGATGCGCGCATCAAATCAGTTACTAACTCTCATCAATTCAGTTGATGCGAGCAAAAATGTGAAAATATTGCTCGCGAAAATCAATTTAGAGCTTAATATAAATGATTTGATGATCTTTAATTCATTTGAAGATATCTTTAATTATTTACAACGACATTGTATACTTAGGATTTCATGCGCACAATAATTCTTTTAAAAAGAGCAACAATTCAATTAATTAAAGAGATCATTAATTCATAATTTGATATGTTGAGTTGAATATATCTCTGATTATATAGTTGTTCTCTCTAAAATGATTATTGCGCTGCAAGATATTTTTAATTGAAGAGAGCAATAATACAATTATTGCGCGAATCGCGGTGATTCACCGCTCTCTTTATAATTAATTTATTTGAAAAGAGTAACAATTCAATTATTGCGCGCATCAATTCGGCAAAATAATTAATGTTATCAATAATTCAACTAATGCAGAATAATTTGGATTTGAATGCATCATTAACTATTTGAAAGAATCTTTAATTGAATTGTTGCGCGCATCAAATGAATTCATATCTTCTAATAATTAAAGCTATTTTTGAGTTTATTTTCATTTAGCGTTCCATATTGCACAAACAAGCCGCATACATTTTACAATTTCCATACTCTTCTGAATTCGTTTGGAGGAAATATCCCCTGAATTACTGTCCAGGGTGTATTAAATACATGTATGAACTAGAAGTTTAATTAATGTAAAATTGCATTGGATTTCGTAACATATTTAATCCCGTTAATCCCTCTGATTATCAAAGTCACTCTGTAGGGCAATGTGACACACTTCAAGGGTTAATGCAGAACGAACAAAACTACAATGGAGGACAGTTGTTCGACCTGGAAAGCCGCTGCCTCCAGCGCCCTGTTTTTGGGGTCCCTCTTGCAACACTGCCGCGACCAGCTGCATGTTTTGCAGACGAGGAAACGTGATGAACTTCAGAATTTCATCAAAGACATGAAGGAGCAGACGAAACAGATCAGTTCTGAGTTGAAAGATGAGGCGCCCGATGTCCAAAGGTGGCATATTCGCCGTAGATCTGAATCTTTATTATCGGTACCCCGAACTACTAGTAAATCAAAACAGGACAAGGTTAGTTATAGTGTATATATTTTGGTATTTTTTATCTATGGATTTTGTAGAGAGTATCCGGGTGTTTACTGAGCCATCAAAAAATGTACAATAATCTTGAAGCCTGCGAACTACTGTTCAAAGGTAATTGCAACTCAAACGTGACGTTATACTACGACCGAAAATGTCGGCAAATGTGCTCTTCTATAATTAGATGTACGTGCAAAATTACAAAAATATGTAATCAAAAGGTCATTGACCACAGACACTTGTTTCATACATAGCCCCCCCCGCCCCTTCCTTAATGGTATTATTAAGGAGGGGGGACCCATGTATGAAACAAGTGCCTGTGGTCAATGACCTTTTGATTACATATTTTTGTAATTTTGCATGTACAATGTACATCTAATTGCAGAAGAGCACATTTGCCAACATTATTAAGGAGGGGGATCCTTGTATGAAACAAGTGCCTATGGTGTCCGGATAGGGCCATTTGCAAAAGCGTGACTGCGCGTTAGTCACAACACGCCGTCACGACAACAAGCAACGCACTTTTGCGCTCTCACGCCAACAAGCTTCGCGCAGACAAGCAACGCGCCTTCGCATGCACTCTCATGCCAACAAGCAACGCGCAGAAAAGTAAAACGCCTTCGCGTTCTTACGCCAACAAGCAATGCGCCTTCGCGCAGACAAGCTTCGCGCCGTCACCCCAACAAGCAACACGGTGCGTTGCTTGTTGGCGTGACGGCGTGTTGTGACTAACACGCAGTCACGCTTTTGCAAATGGCCCTATCCGGACACCATAAGTGACTGTGGTAAAGCGCTGCAATTCATATCCTGATGTACTTTCAATATTACACTTTACTTTCATTTCGGTTGAAATTCTCAGCCGTTGAAGTAGACGGTATATCTCATTCTCTACCCAGAGTTCCGTGCGCTTCTCGCACTACACCTCTGTCAAAGGCTTTTTACAGAAATCTTGTAAAAGTTTCAAATATCCAAAATTTATGTTTTGGACTAAATATTTAGTCATATTATGAAATGTTCTTGGTGCAATTAAATTGATGCTTACTGTGAATTGTTAAAAAAAATCACCGTTTTCTGATCCTAAATTTGGAACTACTTCATAATATGTGTATGAATGTAGGACATTTACGTGGTGGACATTTGAATGTAAACATGGAATCAAAATTAAGAAAGGCTGTAAAACTACGATAAAACTTGTAAAATCAGAGACAAACAGCTAAATGGTAAATATGTATTTATTAAAGTGCCAGTGGGCTATGAAAAGAGCCTGATGTATCACCTGTTACCAGAACTTTTAAAGGGAAAGGAAACGCGATTCCAAGCGTTGACAGAGGTGTATGTAAAGCTTGCGTAACGCGCCCTCTGGAGAGAGAATGGGTATATCTATCTAAATTCATACGCGCATTGTTCACAATTTCAGCGCATTCATGAGGATATGGCTATATATTATTTGTAAAGATAAAAAAGGCAAACCATTGGAAATCTAAATATTGAAAGTTTAACACTGTCAGACCGAGGCATATTTCCCGATATTCAGTCGACAATTAACTCGTAAATAGTCTTTTGGTAAATAGTACGTCAAACGTTCTTCGTCTTTTAGATAATTTTCATAGAATTAGTCATTTTAGTAGGCGGCATTCATTTGTGTGTGTGATTGTATAGAACATCTAGGCCCACTACCTGTGGTATCCTTAATGATTATTTTGAGTTTACTGAAGTTTCTAATAAACACTTTTCACTTTTTTGTACTTTTGCTTGTTTTAAAAATATTTATTATCGACAAAAATCATTAAACAAAAGGCCAATGGGTCACACCGCTCACCTGAATCACCTTGACCCTACTGTTCAGCTGTTGTATACATGTACTTTTTATTTCCATAAAAAAAATTGACTCCATATTGTGGCCCCAACCTAGCCCCAAAGGTCACAACATAGCCGTGATACAAGGTCAGAAGGTCACCGATCATGGTATGAAATTAGGGTCTTGTCATAAGGAATCTATCTACAATCTATATACAATCTATCTACAATCTATATACAAAATATGAACTCCCTACCTTAAACAGTTCAGGAGAAATTGCCTCGGTTAATTTTTCTAAAAGTAGGTCAAAATCCAAGGTTGAAGAAAAATGTACGGAAGACGGACAGACGAACGTCGGATAAAAAAGAAGAAAAGATCGGAATACCTCAGATGAGGTAAAAAGGATAACACGGGGTTTTATAAAAATCAAAAACAATTACAAACCCTAACATACCTTTTATTTCGATTTTTTTCTTGATATAAATTTTGCGCAGTTCAAGCAACGGTAAAGCTCATTTTGATGAAATTTTTTTCTCACACCAAAGCATCTTATTTCTCTCCAATATAATTAAAAATGATATATGAATGACATTTTTCAACTCTGAAATGACTACATGACTGTCAAAAGTTACACTAGGAGTTAACTTGCATAGCAGATTGAATTTTTGTCCAGGAAGCAAAAATTCAAAGGGCATAAATTTAAGATTATAATCATTTTAAATTTGGAAATAAATGCATGAAATTGTTATTTTTCACAGAAAATGACTTGTACGAGCCATTTCCATTCATTCTAATTCTTTTAACAAATTTGAACAAAATCACCTTTACTATCCCTTTAATGCTGTTCATGGTTAAGGATTTACACCAACAAATTTCAGATTTAATCACAAATAAATAATTTGGGAATATACGTCAAATGACTTCAACTACAAAAAGTAGATTTCAAAATCATCCTATTATGATTAAGACGCTTGCCTCACGATCAAAGACGTATTTAAACTCTCGTGTCGGAGAAGCCTTGTTTTTCTAGATATTAATCCGTAAAAGCCTAGTGAATGGTAACTTCTACATTACGGTGCGCTGCATTGTAATGGCATTTCAAAATTTACGTCACTATTTATTGTTGGTTTTTAAACCATTTGTATAATAGTTTCTATTCGATTTTCCCCTCACTTTTAAAGAAATAATTACTGGAACATATTAAAGATGTGATACACACAGTT
Source organism: Ostrea edulis (assembly GCF_947568905.1). Taxonomy (NCBI): domain Eukaryota; kingdom Metazoa; phylum Mollusca; class Bivalvia; order Ostreida; family Ostreidae; genus Ostrea; species Ostrea edulis. Next base: position 7,321,096 of record NC_079167.1, on the reverse strand, counting down.
TGTTTTATTCTATATAATATGCCGTATCTTATCATATTTCTAACAATAACGAAGTCCCCTAACGTTGTTTCTATTTACAATACTTCTCAGGAGGCAGAAGATGTATATTGTGACGTGTGTCAGAACAGGTTCAAGAAGGCAGATAAGCAGTACCCTTGTCGAGTTTGTGACAATATCTTCCATAAGAGTTGTATTCTGGGTATAAAGAATCTACACCCATCTCACAACGTCACCATAGAACGAGCGAACACCAAAGTAGGATGGAGCTGTCCGGCTTGTGTAGGTCCATTTCCTCGGTTCAGCATTTTTTACAGTACACGAAATCGCGAGTATATCATCATAATCGTTTTTCTTTTCAATGTAGGACGATTTGAGCTTGTTGCTCTCTGAAGACGAGCTGGAGAGTATTGTACAAATGTTCGACGAAGAAATCGGTCCGAAAGGTATTATGTAATATAAAATAAGATAAAAGTGAAATTATTATCATAGATTTATGAATGTTTAACATAACACATAAAACCAATGACGAATTGACTAGCTAATTTTGACCTTAAGATCAAAGGTCAAGGTCATAAAGAGATCATGAATGTACATGACACATAGTCTCATGGTGATACACCCATGCCTTATGGTATGACTATGTCAAAACCCTATAGTCAATTTTGACCTTGAGGTCAAAGTTCAAGGTTATATAGAGGTCATAAAGGTACCCGACACATCGTCTCATGGTGATACACTCATGTGTCAAATATGGTATGCCTATGTCAAAGAACAAAGAAGTTATGGCCCGGACACGAATCTGCACAGACGGACAGAGTGATTCCTATATAACCCCCCAACCAACCAACCCCCCCCCCAACCCCCCCCCCCCCCCCCCCTCGAACTATAATAAATATTTTTCAGTCTCGGTCAAAGCAGCGTTTGAAAGCAATCAAGATGGCTGGAAAACAAGGTTTAGAGCACTTTGGATTTATCAGTAGTAAAAAAGCTAGGAGCCAAAAGAAAATTCATCAAAATACTGAGAGTACTTACTAAAAATTAGCAAATAATCGATCAAGATTGATAATTTTTCAAACTATTAATAAACATATTCTTAATTATCAAGTTTGATACTTGAAGGCAACTGAACTCACTTGAAAGTACCTAATGTTACATTACTAAGGGTCATAGCAAAGGTTAATAACAACTTTTAAAATATTTGGAAAGTCCACAAAAAAGTATGAATATTTCTTGCCCTCAGTTTGAGGCTGTAGGAATACCGGTGGGGGGGGGGTGCCCGAGGGTTGAATCACTTTTCAAACTTCTCAAATGATTGGATATAGGGTGATCGAATGAAGCAAAACTGATAATAAGATTGAGAACAACGTAATCGAACATATAGAACCCTAAAAAGGCCTTCAAGGCCAATTGAGATCACCTGAAAGTTCCTAATTTTACATTGCTTATGGCCATAATGAAGGCAAATAACAACTTAATCATTGAAGAGTCCACGAAAGGAGTATGCAGGCAAGATAGGGGACCCCAAGGACTATCGTTTTCCGCTCTCAGTTCAGGGCTGTAGGGGTACCTTCCGAGGGTGAGTGGGGCTAATTTTCAGACCTCACTAATGATTGAATATGGGGTGATCGAATGAAACAAACCAGATAGGGAGATAAAGAACAAAGTCGAGAAAGGGGCTACACAGGCCTTTAAAGGCAATTGAGCTCACCTGAAAGTTGCTATTTTTAAATCACTTCAGGTCATAATGAAGGCTAATAACAACTCAATCTTGAATTTGGGGTGTTGAAATGAAACAGATGGATAGTAATGTATACCAACCCACAGAACCCTAGATAGGGAATCACAATGGCTCTGGAAGACAATTGAGCTCACCTGAAAGTTCCAATATTTACATCAAATAGTGTCATAATGCTTTGAAGATTCCATGAAAGGAGCATAAGGGCAAGGTAGGGGAACCCTGGGACAATCATTCCTCGCCCTCATTTTGTGACAGTAGAAGTACTACCAGGGGCCTCCTGAGGTTAGGACCACTTTTCAGATCTGATCTCTGTAATTATCAAATATGGGGTGATCAAATGAAACACAACTAAGAAGGAGATAGAGAACAATGTAAATGAACTCCCGAAAAGGGTAAAGACGGCTTTAGAGGGCACCTGAAAGTTCTCCTAATTTTGCATCAAATATGATTGTAATGGAGACTAAGAACATTTTAATCTTTGAAGAGTCCACAGAATGGGTATGAAGGCAAGATATGGGATACTTGGGATTATCATTTGCCGCCCTCAGTTTGGGGTTGTAGGGGTACCATCTGGGGTCTCCTTGGGGTTTGATCACTTTTGAGATATCGATAGCTATTAGATATGAAGTGATCAAATGAAACTAATCTGTTCAAGTGATTTACTGCAATGTAGACTAACTCATAATACCCTTAAACCATAAAAGGGACCTCATTGTCCTATGATGACTCACCTGAAAGTTACTAATTATACTTTTCATACACTGGTAGTGATAATGAAGATAACCTATAACTGAGCTCAGCTGCAAGCTCTTTCCCACCTACCCATATGCTGCCTACCTACTTGCCAACATGCTTGGATGGATGGATGAATAATTATATACATTTTTAATTTCCTGAGTTTTGGTCAAGTTCACAACTCATAGTTGTTTGATATAATCAATAAGCACCTCTTGTACTGAAAGCACCAACAATACTGTATTTCTGAACGAAAAGAAAATTCGGAACTGTCTGCTCATTGATGCTAGAATCTTTTTTCTTTTGAAAAGAAAAACGCTCTGCAGTAATGGTTTTCCAACTCGCGTTCTCGTGAGAACCTCGACGAAGTTATTTCGGGGCACCTTTTGACATTAAACGACGACAAGGAATAGTGATCTGACATACTTGTAGAACACCATAATAAGGCTTAGTAACAAACTAATGAATATAAAATTATGTTGTTTGGTGTGCTTTTCATGGACATTTGATAGATGTAAATACATAAGAAGTAAAAATATTGAACAAATGTATGCGCCGATGAGAAATATATGGCAGCATAAAAGCAATCAACAGAAGTACCATCTGGATCCAGGGAGTCTGGAAAATAAGAGTACCCCCATAAGACAACAATCTATGCAAAATTATGCCAAATGGGTCAACGGGTACGGGTCCCTGACCATGGGCATATGACCCATCCACCACAATCCAGAATTGGAACGGCATTTTTACATCCCAATGTTAGTATGATGTAAGTAAGATGGAGATTCAAATTCAAAACACATGGAAAGCACAGCTGGGGCTTCAAACACCCGAAAAGTACAGGTTGTGCTTCAAAAACAAATTGTATGGAAGCACAGGTGGTGCCTCGAACACATGATAAGCACAGGTGGTGCCTCGAACACATGATAAGCACAGGTGGTGCCTCGAACACATGATAAGCACAGGTGGTGCCTCGAACACATGATAAGCACAGGTGGTGCCTCGAACACATGATAAGCACAGGTGGTGCCTCGAACACATGATAAGCACAGGTGGTGCCTCGAACACATGATAAGCACAGGTGGTGCCTCAAACACTTGAGAAGCACAGATGATACTTCTAACAAATGAAAAGCACAGATGATACCTCAAATATGAAATATATAGAAGAACAGGTGCTGCTTTAATCACACGAAAAGCACAGGCGGTGCTTCAAACACATGCAAAGCATAGATGGTGCTTCAAAGACATTAAAAACACAGGTGGTGCTTCAAGTAAAAATGCCTGGTTCGTTTTCGTTGTTATTAATCTTTTCATCAGTTTTGTCTCATTTGATAACTTCATATCCAATCATTAGGGAGGTCTAAAAAGTAGTCCCACCTTGTTACCCCTACAGCTCCAAACTGAGGGCGGGAACAGATAGCCTTAGAAGTACCGTACACTGCCTTCACACTCCTTTCGTGGACTCTTTAAATATTAAGTTGTTATTAACCTGCATTACAACACTATATGGACCATTCAAGTGAGCTCAATTGCCCTTATTAGTGTTCTATCTGTTTGGATACACTGTTCTCTGTTTCCTTATCAGTTTTGTTTTATGTGATCACACGAAAGTGGCCCACCCTCAGGAGGCTCCAGATGGTACCCCTACAGTCCCAAACTGAGGTCGGAAAATGATATTCCTTGGGGTTTCCTATCCTGACTCCATACTCTTCAAAGTGTAATTTATTTGTCTTCATTATCACCTAAAGTGATGTAAAATTAGGAACTTTCAGGTGAGCTGAATTGCCCTTAAAGGTCTAAGTGACCCCTAATTGGGTTCTATATGTTTAATTACGTTGTCCTCTATCTCCTTGTCTTGTTTGTTTCATTCGATTACCCCATATCCAACCACTTGAGGGGTTGAGAAGAAATTCTAACCTTAGGCATCCCCACCTGGTGCCCTTACAGCCCCAAACTGAGGGCAGAGAATGATAGTCCAAGGGGTCCCCTACCTTGTGTTCATACTCCTTTCGTGGACTCTTCAAAGATAACGTTCTTATTAACCTTCATCATGATCATATGTGATTTAACAATAGGAACCTTCGGGTAAGCTCATTTGCCTTCAAGTGTCAAACTTGATAGTTAAGAATATGTTTATTAATAGTTTTTAAAAAAATCATCAATCTTGATCTATCATTTGCTAATCCTTCGTATTACTTTTAAGTACTCTCGGTACTTCGATGAATTTTCTTATTGGGCTTATTGTGATGCTGGTTAGCTTCAGCGTTGTGAAAATTTGTGTGAGAGTATGTTCCATCTACCCTCTGAAATGGCTTCCTTCGGGTCTCAGCTTGTCATCAGTGTACCATATATATTCATTGCAGGTGACCAGATTTCTTTTGAGGATTTTCTTGCCTTTAAGAGTCTCCAGCATAATGTAACAGAGGATGATCATGATCGACTGCGACTTGAATTCCAACTGGTTGATACCGACTCTAACGGTATGATTGACTGGTGGGAATTCCTGAATTATCAGTCTAAAATGAAGCTGTTTTCTCGGAGTCAGGTACACTATATTTCTTCATATCAGTGAACTTTTTTCCACATTAAAAATTAAAATCAAAGGATATATTTTGTTGTTGTTATCCTGTTTTTTGAATCATCATAGGAAGATTTGGTAGATCTCCTGACTGTCAAAGAAATGGAAATAGCTCAGTCTGCTTTTTCCCACCTAAAACCTGACAAAAGTGGGAGGGTGTCTCCACGAGAAACCAGACGACTTTTGTCAGAATGGTATAGACTTCTGGATACTAGTACTTCTGGGTGAGTACATTTTATGCTCTACATTGGTACTAAGTAAATCAAGGAAAACTAGACAGTATATTCATTCAGAGTTACAATGCAACATCGTTCTCTCTTTGCAGCGAAAAAGAAGATGTTTTTGATCAATATGCAAGGCTTGCAACAACGAGAGTTATGACTTTAGATAATACGTCTTTGGGGTGAGAATAAATCATATATATGTATACATATGTACTAGTGCCTTATTAGAGTAATTACAAATACGTAGAGGAGGATGGGGTCTCTCAAAGACTTTGATACTTTCAGGTCCGTTTCATGGAAAGACTTTCTGATGGGACAAGCTAAATATATCATTGGAGCACGTCCTAATATGATCAAATTTTGAGTAAACACATCAGTGATGCAAGGAGTCTGGGATCTTTGAATGCAACCTGCAATTATTAGAAAGATCGTTCGGAGACAGTGCCTCTACGCCAAAGTTCACTTAATCAGCAAAAAAAGATTTCCAGTCATCACCCCCCCACACACACACACACTCTCTCTCTCTCTCTCTCTCTCTCTCTCTCTCTCTCTCTCTCTCTCTCTCTCTCTCTCTCTCTCTGGTAGTCTGATACACCCTCTTCCATCATACACATATGGATATGACTGAAAACATAAAACTCCTTGGTTAGCATAGGTGAAAAATAAAATGAATTGATGATATTTTCAAATATTAAAAATATATCAAATTCTTAATTTGACGCGCCATAAGTCACACGGGTTTTAGCCCCCTTGACCCGTGGTAGCAAGATCCACAGCTCCCAGATGGAAAGAAATATCTGTTTTTGAGGTTGTCATTGTGCATCGAACGTTGAAAAGAGAAAATACATCAAGGTATTAACTGCGACGCCTCCGCCAACATACTTTGTGAAGCGCATAATTTATGAAAAATATACTGGCGTGAAGCGTTGTAGTCCATACTCTCATGGGTTTTTTTAAATGAACATTTCGTAATTAAACATAATTTCTCGGACATGCTTCACAGGGCTATGAGAATAAAACAAAGGATGAAACTGTCATTCAGTCGATTGAAAGGTCACTGCAAGGTCTGGAAAGGTGGTTGGATGGCAAAGCTCTGTCATTCTATCACCTTTCAGTAACCATCCCGTCATCTTTCAGTTTACTGAATGGTATAATTTCATCTAAAATCTGTATAAACATTAGCATTAGGAGACATTGGTATTCCTCCATGGGCTCGATAACTGCTGTATTATTGAAAAAAGGGTTAAGTTACATGGTGTTTATAATGCAAAAGTTTCTTGATATTTTCTATCAACTACATGAAAAATGAAGACATAGGATCTAAATCACAAAAATGTAACAAGATTTTATATATTCAAAATGTAGTATAATGTATTATGGAATGACCTTGACTTTTGGCACCTGTGTATAATTTCATGAAAAAAAACATTGATATGAATCTTCGAACCCCATGGATTTCATAATCACAGTCAAAGACAAGTTATAAGTTTTATTATTCGCTCAGACCACATCTATAGAGGTATATGAGGTACAAAACATGTACAATAAGCATTGTTCCATTACAACAGATGTACATGAATTGTATATATTATAAGACAATACTTACTTATACCTGCTACCCCTCCTGAGGTATAGGCCGCCGACAAGGGATCTCCAGGCGTCTCTATCCTAGGCCTTCTGTTCAATCTGTCTCCAGGTATATCCCATTTTCCTGGTGTCAGCATCGAAGTCTCGGTGTCACTTGTTTCTCGTCGGCCTCGGTTTCTCTTGCCATGGGATTCCAGATCAGCGCGTGTCTCGTGATGTTTGACGCTGGCTTACGGAGTGTGTGACCCATCCACCTCCAGTGTCGTCCCAGAACCCCGTCTTCTGCAGGGAGTTGGTTGGTTCGCTGCCAACGGTTTTTGTTGCTGATCATTTTCAACGTACATAAATTTTTAAGTGTTTTTGTATTGCAAGATGTTGTTTGTTCACAAAATTTATACATAGTTGGTCTTTAACAATATCTTTCTTCTTTTTAACAAAAGGTTACTTTCTGATTAAAATGAAATCCATCACTATTTGAGAAGTGTGACATAAAGTACACAGTCATTCGTTAAACGGAATGTCAGACGATCTTGTCTATTGAAATGGTGATTTGTCATGAAGAATTTTACCAGTGTTTTTCTAAATTTCAATGGTAGATTCAGTTATTTTTCATAATAAAAGCTCCTTCTAAAAATTCTGCATATTTTACCCTTTTTCTCGGAACCACCTTTGTATCAATTAGTTCTTCAATCTTTGTTTTACGACACCAGTGCCATATTTTACATTAAAAAATCACTGTTGTTTCATACGTGTGGTAATCCATACGTATTCAAAATACTATGTATACATCCGATCCATGGATTAGTGATATCATCACAAAAACGTTATGTACATGTATATTCATACAAGATATTTTTACTATATTATTTTCTGGGCCCAATGAAAGTTCAGTATAAAACCATTGATATAAAAAGGAAAACAACCTGTTTCATCATATACCACAAATGATGTCGTGGAACTTTTCAAGTGCAAGATATCTTTTACAAACTTTAGAATAATACGGTCTTTGACATCTAGATTCTCATAGACCCATATCATGTAGTAGCTTCATCAAACAGGTCAATCAAGTTTGCATTCTTGCGACGATGGTTGGCATTCGACCGCTAATTTGAAATGAAAGATGATGTATATAAAACACATTGCTGACTCCAGAATAAGAAAAAATGCTCGAAATAGTCATATTTAAGTGGTAGTAATGAATCAAAATTCAAATGAACTTAAATTAAAAATTGTTCATTATAGCCCAAGATTGATATCTTTGACACTACTAACATGTTCATGAGGCACACGCACAATTTAACTCAAGTCCCAAGATTAATGGGTCTCACGTTGGGTACCTGTAAAGTGCGAAACGAAACGAGACGAAATCTACCGAAACGAAACGAAATCTACCGAAACGAAACGAAACCCACCAAAACGAAACGAAACCTACCGAAACGAAACGAAACAGATTGTATGATCGAACTCTTTTAATTATAATAATTGAAAATGGTATCTTAGGCCCCTGTTAAAGTTTACACATATAAATAAAATTCGCCTCCCCTTTGATGTAGGCTTTCGGCTTGACTGATACAAAGTTTTAAGAGTTGGAAAGGGGGGGGGGGGGGTAAGCACAAAGTACATAAATACCATGTGCAATTAGCTTCGGATCCATAAATTTCAGAACGGAAGGTTACAGTCTCACAGGTCAGAGGTCTGGGGAAACACACTAAACGAGGGATGGGGTCGTCGGCGTTGAATCCGATTTTGGGCACAAATACATGTTTCAGTATTTTTTGCTCTAAAGACAAATATATGTATACATGTGGATATTGTGTATTTGTATGTAGTATATCAAACGGTGGATTCTGAATATGTCCTCCCGTTCTCTTTGTGATTTCTGCTTAAAATCCCCTTGTTCATAGACCTTTTCAGTTTACAAAATGCCGACCTCCTCCTAATATTATTGCATTAAAAAAAAATCCGTTTTCCGTCCCGTTTTCAATTCCCCGTGTTAGCAACATCCCAAATGTATAGAGTTTTTCCATTATTGAAAGTACTCGCATCTCAGCAGTTAGAGATAAAATAAGAGGTTAAGAGCTCTTCCTGTTTTCAATTTTCTCAGACACCAGCTTCTTCAAACAATGTATCTATGCCCAAAGGCGGATCCAACGTCGGCGACCCCACCCCTCGTATAGTGTGTTTTCCCAGATCTCTGAGACTGTAACCCTCGGTTCTGAAATGTATGGACCCGAAACTAATTGTACATGACATTTAATCAACTACGGATATGTACTTTGTGCTTATTCCCCCCTTTCCAACTTTTAAAACTTTGTAACAGTCAAGCCAAAAGCCTACATCAAAGGGGAGGCGAATTTTATTTATATGTGGTAACTTTCACTGGGGCCTAAGATACCATTTTTAATTATTATAATTAAAAGAGTTCGGTTATACAATCTGTTTTGTTTCGTTTCGTTTCGTTTCGGTGGGTTTCGTTTCGGTAGATTTCGTTTCGTTTCGTTTCGATTTCGTTTCGCACTTTACAGGTACCCGTCTCACGTTAAATGTTTGCTCACAACCACGCATTACAGCCACCTTAACTTTCCGCACATGGCGGTCGTCACTGGAATATGTCTCTTGAATAACGCCAAGGGACCAACGATTCCTGTGCGATTCTTCATCCTTCATCAGAACAACGTCTCCAACATTGAACTAGCCTAGGTCACGCAAGCCGTTTGACTTCCCACTCGTAGAACACTGCACTGACAAACGTGTAGGTGACCTAGACTAACATTGAACTTGATGCTGCCAGTGGTTCATTTCTGTCGTACTTGTAATATTTGGAGGTACCCTGAGCTTCAACGAGACCAGAACTCGTCCGCAAGATACCGAACGTACTTCCATTGACTCCTAAGCCCAATTTTAAGTTAACACCCCCAAATTATAAGCTGCCTGTCAATCAAACATTTAACAATAGATCTCAGGTGGAGTGACATCTGCAGACACTGTGGTCTGGAGCTACCCCAGAGAGGTGTTTTGATAACAATAACAGTCAGTACCTACAGGCATTCTTTAGATCTTGAGGAAGCCCAGTATACCCGAGTTTTGATAGCATTGACCTGTCCACAACTGCTATTTTCTCGTAATTCAATTGTTTTTAAAAAGACCCCTGAACAATGCAATTTCAATATAATTGTAAGTTTTCCCCCTTTTATATACATGTATTATAAATTACACAATCAGAAATCAAACAATAATATGCACAATAATTTCTAAAACTTGTAACTTAATGAAATAATTTATGTCATCAATTTATGACACCTCTATATTTATATCAGAGAGAGAGAGGGGGGGTGGGTGGGTGTAGAATGTGTGTCAGCTACCCTTAGGAATACAACCATTATTCAAACACTATGACCACAGAAACTCTGCAGATGTCCCTGAGACAGGTCCTGTGTATATCAAAACTATAAATAAGCAGGGACAGGTAGATTTCTACCATGTTCTGTCTGGATCACCTCTGTCTCTGTGTATTTCTTTGAGTGCCATGGGGTATAGCAATTAACACCTTGGTAGACCCTGGCCACTCCAGGTAAATAACATATGTTTAGATTAGGCTCCGCCTACATTTTCACCAACCGTACGGTCATATGCATGAGATGGGTCTTCAAGTCCGAACTCTGGGAACTGAGGGTCACATATGTACAGTTTCTGGGTCAACAGTAATGAAGGAGAGAGTACCTTTGGCATCTGTGGATCAGATGACAGACACTAGGGTTAAGACCACCATGAGCTAAGATAAGAGATAAGACTTCACGGGTAAGGCTGCATTTGCTTTCCAGTAGCGTAAGATCCTCCTACATGCACATATCATCCTCTCCCATACACCTCTGAAATGAGAAGTACGGGGAGAATTAAATACCCACGTGGCGCCAGTGTTAGAGAGGTACTCTTTGATGTCCCTAGCATCTACTAAATAGGTGTCGATACTTGGTTCTTTCGTAGCACTTACGAAGTTGGTTCCCCTATCGGAAGGAAACTGCTTCACTGTTCCTCTTATAGCCACAAATCTTTATAAAGCGTTTATGAAATAAGCACCGCTGGGCTCCTCTATTTCAAGGTATCACACCGGTAATTATTTTCACTATATATTACTATAGAGGGGGAAAAAAAATCATTCAACAGTTTACAGATAACGCAGTCGGAAACGTTCTATGTTACCTATCTCGTCTGCCGACACCAGAAAAACAACACCCTACGCGGCATTTTCGGAAGAAGAAAAAAATCGCCCGCAAACAAGACTACCCTCAAATCCACGTGTTTTTCACATGTGTGTAAACAGCCAGAGTGCAACTCAGGAAGTAGCCTCAGCTACCAACAGCAAATAGTTCCTTTGTATACACTTGGTTATTTCTACAAATTACACAAAATTTCCTAATCAGGGGTGCAAAAATTAAGAGAAAAGAAGAAGATGAAATGAGAAAAATCGCGCAAGGAAAAAAATATTTCTTTAAATATATGGAACTATAATTGTTAAGTTCATTTTGATTGGACAATTACCGGTGTGATACCATAAGTTCGACATGCGCGGCTCTAGATACAAGGCAGGTGAATAATGTTGAATTTCATTTTATTTTAAAATGTCCTTTTTATAACAGTTTAAGAATTAAATATATCAAAAAAAATTTATTATAAGAAACCCAGTGTCTTTAAATTAGTAAAACTTCTTAGTGTAAATAATACAAAAGAACTCAATAATTTAGGAAAGTTCCTACAACAGGCTACAAAGTTTCGATCTTCATGTAACTTATGAATTCTGTACTTGCTACGACATATTATTCACGTGTATTGTTATATGTATGCTGAAATGTATTGACTTTATATCCTCAAAATTGTATCTATATGTCTACTCACCCTCTACTGTCTTATTTGTATATATTTGTAAATATTTTGTATTTATAACCGATGAGCTGTATAGCTTAAGGAAATAAAGAATCTGAATCTGAATGTCGCCCAACGATTTTGATTGCTTTGGCAACCTCTTGTTCTACGGAAGGTTACTGACCATGGTCCGAAGTTGTCGATCCCTACAAACGTAAAAGTGGGGCCAGGCTCCATCCTATCACTTGGTAGATCTGCCATCTGACACCCTCCTAACTGTCCTCGGAGCTTCTTACAGGTGACACAACCTCTGATGACAGACGAAATGAGCCTCTTTCCGCCTATAATCCATTATTCCCCTGTCCTAATCGCACCTTCTGAGAGATGTCGTCCCTGATGTCTTACATTGCTGTGAAAATAGTGAACAAGCCAGTGTGTTGGCCTTCGGTATAATAATGGGATAACAGTCAAGGGTCTAAGAATGACTAACAAGTTTCTGGTGTTAACAGATTTTACAATTTTTTCTTCATTAATAGGGCACTTTAATGATTTGTCGGAGACACTGTCGATACACCCCCGTGGGGATTTGGGTTAGAATAGGTCCTCAGTACCGGCAATGGTGACGTCTCCATATGAGTGAAAAATTCTCGAGTGGGACGTTAAACAATATAAAATCAATCAATCAATCACTGCCGATATCACTCGGGATGATACATTTGGTTGGCATTGCTTGTATCATCACCATCGTTAAGATTGGGAAGTGTCGAGACAAAGTACTGCGTAATTAACAGAAGTCTTTATCAGTGTTATGTGTATGCCGCTAGTGGGTTAAGAGGATTAATACACTTGAGGTAATAACTCCGTTTGAGGAGTCAGATTTCAAGTATGTAGGGGACATTTCGACAATGCTTTTTAAAGTCTGTTACCGTTGTCCATACACAGACTTTGAATCAAATCTTTTCTTACGAATTTTTTATTCAAAAATAAGATTAGTTTCATGTAACATTGACTTACGTTGTTCGCCAGTGTGTAAAAGTTTGTCATTCTACTGATTAACATATCGCAAATAACACTCTTTGCAGCCTTTTATTGAGTACAAAGCAAAGTCCAGGTTTATCCTATAACAGTTCTATAATTAAAACATTTAAGTTTTTAGATATAAGATTACTCTTTGGAAACGCAAGCAGTCTAAATCCCCTTTTCGTGATATTGTGCTGTTCTTGTCTGTATCGCTTTATCATATACATTTAGATATTTTGTTTCTGCATTGGTTGTGGGTATCAAAGAGAATAAGAAAATTGAGCATTTTATGCGAGACATTGAACGGAAGGATTTTGATCACTGATGTGGTCGCGGTAATTCACGAACGCGTTCACAAATGATCTAAACATGTAATTCACAGAATATACGCTCGTATATTTTTGGCTTATATACTTTTATAATTGTTTCAAGGTGCAATGGGTGACCAGAAACTTGACACTGGAATCGTAACTATAGGTCGCAGATGCTGGATGCAGAACTGTATCTCTCTGAGGTTTCGGTAACCTGGAGGTCTAGGTTCCAGAACTGTATCTCTCTGAGGTTTCGGTAACCTGGAGGTCTAGGTTCCAGAACTGTATCTCTCTGAGGTTTCGGTAACCTGGAGATCTAGTTTCCAGAACTGTATCTCTCTGAGGTTTCGGTAACCTGGAGGTCTAGGTTCCAGAACTGTATCTCTCTGAGGTTTCGGTAACCTGGAGGTCTAGTTTCCAGAACTGTATCTCTCTGAGGTTTCGGTAACCTGGAGGTCTAGGTTCCAGAACTGTATCTCTCTGAGGTTTCGGTAACCTGGAGATCTAGTTTCCAGAACTGTATCTCTCTGAGGTTTCGGTAGCCTGGAGGTCTAGGTTCCAGAACTGTATCTCTCTGAGGTTTCGGTAACCTGGAGATCTAGTTTCCAGAACTGTATCTCTCTGAGGTTTCGGTAACCTGGAGGTCTAGGTTCCAGAACTGTATCTCTCTGAGGTTTCGGTAACCTGGAGGTCTAGGTTCCAGAACTGTATCTCTCTGAGGTTTCGGTAACCTGGAGGTCTAGGTTCCAGAACTGTATCTCTCTGAGGTTTCGGTAACCTGGAGGTCTAGGTTCCAGAACCTGGCCGCGTCAAATCTACATTTAAAATACATTGTATATCATAATGACTACTCCTCCCCCAAACACTGTTGGATATTATTTTGAGGCCCAGAGGCCCTATCGGTCACCTGAGTACTAGTTAAAAGTATCATTAATCCCAAGGGTTGAAAATCTTAAAAAAAAAGAAAATCCTGTTTTGAAAATATCTAAGCTAAATTCTAATATTCAGCAACAGTATAAAACAAGATGTGTTCTTAAAACTTCAATGCCCCTTAAAGTGCATATACTGATGAAAGGTTTTACATAATATAATACGTGTATCATCATCAAACGATATCACTAATTTGTACCCACCCTAAAGTCAAAACCCTGGGGTTGCGAAATGGACGACAACGGACGCAGACCAATTGAAATAGATCACGTGACTCGGTAGACGTTGGCACGATAAACGAACGCACACTGTTACGGCGTTTAATGCCGATCATTGGTTACAGTGAAACTTCACACACAGCCTGGTGACGTGTCTTACATTTGAGAATCGAGTGTCGAAAATTACTAAATGCAAAATTCAGATTTTTGGGGCGTTAAATATTGGACAACACATCATAGCTTTCCTGTTGTGGTTGGCAAGTGGAATGGTACCAGTAGAAGCGATCATATTTGTACTAAGTGTGAAGATTGGTGTCACTGTTCTTTTGAATGTGAAGATATTTATTTTTGCTCAAAGAGTATGTTGAAACCAAACACAATGACATTTAGTGATAGTGTGTCTGCTAATGATATTACAGCCGGGAAATTTTTTTATATAAATTAATGATCTTGCTTATTCAAAAGAATTATTGTATATATCCTACTGTTTTATCATTCGTTATATCTCATGTACTATATTATGTTGTTTTTTTTTAATGAATTTAACTTGAACTCTGTGTGAGTGGAACAAAGTGCAAATGGGTCATAAACCAACATATAAACAAGTATTTTTGCGGGTACCCTGTTTGAAGAATTAGCGAAATATCTGTTATTGATTTAAAGTATGAGATTTGTTAAAAGGAACACTTTGCTTAAGCGTCTTAAATCTTACTTTAAAAGTCCAAGTTGACCATATAGAGAAACAGATTGACCAAAGCCGTGGTAATATGAACTCAACAATGAACAAATCTGATACTGCATGGCAGAAATGTTTACCGAAAGCGGTCCTTGTGAGCTCACTTCTTAAACATTGCAAAGACCATCTAAAGATTCGAGATGAGCTCCGAAGCTTCCTGGCGGAGATGAAGGAAGATTCTGAACAGATTAGAAAAGAGCTGAAGGAGGAGGAGAAAGTGACGAGTGAGTGGTACATACGGAGAAGATCCAGGCTGTACAGTCCACGGCCTTAAACACAGGGATTCTAGTAGTAACCATCAGGTCAGTTCATTACACTCAGAGAAAGAAACACAGAGATTCTAGTAGTAACCATCAGGTCAGTTCACAACCTTAAACACAGGGATTCTAGTAGTAACCATCAGGTCAGTCCATGACCTTAAACATAAGGATTCTAGTAGTACCATCAGGTCAGTTCATTACACTCAGAGAAAGAAACACAGAGATTCTAGTAGTAACCATCAGGTCAGTTCACAGCCTTAAACATAGGGATTCTAGTAGTACCATCAGGTTATTTCAAGGCCTTAAACACAGGGATTCTAGTATATCCATCAGGTCAGTCCACGGCCTTAAACATAGGGATTCTAGTAGTAACCATCAGGTCAGTCCACGGCCTTAAACATAGGGATTCTAGTAGTACCATCAGGTCAATCACGGCCTTAAACATAGGGATTCTAGTAGTACCATCAGGTCATTTCATTACACTCAGAGAAAAAACCCCACAGGGATTCTAGTAGTAACCATCAGGTCAGTTCATTACACTCAGAGAAAGAAACACAGATATTCTAGTAGTACCATCAGGTCAGTCCACGGCCTTAAACACAGGGATTCTAGTAGTAACCATCAGGTCAATTCACGTCCTTAAACATAGGGATTCTAGTAGTTACCATCAGGTCAGTTCATTACACTCAGAGAAAAAACCCCACAGGGATTCTAGTAGTAACCATCAGGTCAGTTCACGGCCTTAAACACAGGGATTCTAGTATTAACCATCAGGTCATTTCACGGCCTTAAACACAGGGATTCTAGTAGTAACCATCAGGTCAGTTCACGGCCTTAAACATAGGGATTCTAGTAGTACCATCAGGTCAATTCACGGCCTTAAACACAGGGATTCTAGTATTAACCATCAGGTCAGTTCATTATACTCAGAGAAAGAAACACAGGGATTCTAGTAGTACCATCAAGTCAGTTCATTACACTCAGAGAAAGCAAGAACTGCCAGGATCTAAGTTTTGAATTTTACTGGTTGGGTACATGTAAAATACAAACACAACTGTTCTTCAGCCTGTCAAAAAAATGTGTAAAGCTGCTACTAGTGATCCTTACTGCTGTTTACGTCGTCTGCGCGGAATATTCCTGATCCACAAGGTTTACTATTTTCCTAAGAATCCCACTCTGTCATATCTGTGAGAAGGAGTTTGAGTCTAGTGAAGAAGAATTTTCATGTCGTGTCTGTGATCGAGTGTTCCACAAGGAATGTGTGCTGTCAATCAAAGATCTCCACCCATCCCACATCTCCACCATCGAGAGAGTTCACACGAGCGTGGGGTGGAGCTGTCCCGCGTGTGTAAGTTATACAGCTGTGTTTCAAACTTCAGCGGTACTGGTGATAGTAGTTATACCTGCTACAAACATCAATATTTGAGGTACATGTAGCATCATCAATTCGATATATAGTGACGTCATCTTTTCGAATTTATGTGATAATTTTGGTAAAATGTGACCCCCCCCCCCCCCCCCCCCCAAATCATCGTTTTCTGATTGAGTTATTATGAAATAGAAGTCATTCATTCTTTACAAAATATCAATAGTCAATAGTTTCTTCCCATACATGTAGTTTCAGAATTATTTCATGACCAACTACTGCAGAAATATGATGTAAAAACGAAAAGTCTAATTTTAGAGCACTTATAAATCATTTTTTCTTTTGTTTGAAAAAAAGAAGGCCTAAATACATAGAATGTATGGCAGCAACAAGTATCTATGTCAACGAAACTTGAGACGAGACTGTTCGCATTTGCCAAAAATTGTAATTTTGTCTGGCAGGACTAAATTTCAATAGGCAATAACAGCTCAATCGTAGTTAGTGGTCGGGGATTTCTGTACTACACTGTTGCATTGTGCAGCAATGTTCTAAAGAACTGTTAAGATAATCGAGCTTGATGTGGTGGAGGAGATTGGTTATAAATGATGTGGAGTATGGAGAGCGGCAAGTTTTCAAACAGCCCCGTAGCAATTTCCCTTATTGTGATTTTCACGGAAATAAATTGGTGCATTTGTTCTGAAAGGGAGAATTTCAATTAAATCATTATATGAACTCAAGAATACTAGAATCACATGGTTAACTATTAACTAATACGTTCTTTTAATTGATAGGACGACCTAAGTTCATTGCTGACAGAAAATGAGCTACAAAGCATTATTGATACTTTTGACGAAGACATCAATCCGAAAGGTGAGACCAAACTTTTTTACTTTCCTCCATGCTTAAAATGCTGTTAGCTTTCTTTTCTGTTGTCGTTTTACTGCCGCCTGGTTTGTGATATCGCACATGTGGTGTGCACATCACAAGCCATGACTTGGGGAGATGTTATACATCTATTTCATAACAGGAGGACAAATTACACTAGATGAATTCATCGAATACAAAAGAAAACAACTGGGACATAATATGTCAGAAGATGAGCGCAAGCTCTCACAGCTTGAATTCCGATTGGTTGATACCGATGGCAACGGAACAATTGATTGGTGGGAATTTCTAAATTTTCAGGCCAAAGTGAAACTTGCCTCACGTGACCAGGTAATTCTTTTATATTGTTACAGCTATGATGCAACTAGGAAGATTTGTTGCAAATTAAATTAACTGTATATTGATTTTAAAAGATATTGATTTTTAAAGACAAAGATTGTCATTGTGACAATGACACGTGCTCGAATTTTAGAGCACCTTTGAGAATGTGTGAAATCCTATTGCTCTCATGTGCTTTATCATACTATCGTTATCATGGCATCGCCATCGTGCCATCGCCAACGTATTATCATGCCATTGTACCATCGCCAACGTATTATCATGCCATCGTGTCATCGTCAACGTATTACCAGGCCATCGTGCCATCGCCAACGTATTATTATGCCATCGTGTCATCACCAATGCATCATCATGCCATCGTGTCATCGTACCATCTCGTCATCGTACCATCTTGGCGATGGAGCACATGGCAACAATAGGATTCCATAAGTATGTGTATTTTGAGAATTCCTGTGAAAGTTGGTTTGTTTCTCCCTAGACCATGTAGGTAACGATGGGTTACTCTGTTGAGAGTTTCCCTGTGAAGTCTTTCAGTTCAATATCTTTATTACAATATACTCAATAAATAACCGTTCTACAGTCAAATGATGTTCTCCATTAAAATCATCATATTCATCTACTTTTAAACTGTTCATAAAAGTATAATTTACTAAGGAAAACCCCGAAGCTTATCCACAATGATAGTCGACTTTTTTTTTTTTTACTTGAATCATATATTTTTAAATGTGTATTCAAATTTATTCCAAACCAAATATATGCATTTGGCATATATTTAACATTCATTATAGTTCGCTAGTGATGAGATGGGTGTACAGGGAGAATGTCCTATATTCAAGCACCTGTCAACTAATATTCCAACAATAGAGTACTAGTCGGTACTTGAGATTAAGTAAAATCAATCCTACTAGTAATAACAAGCAGAATGCAATATAATGAGCTGTTATGTTTTCAAAGAATGGATTGGTAGATTTGCTGACAGAAAAAGAAGTTTTAATGGCGAAAATCGCCTTCTCCCGTCTGGACGTGAATAAAGACGGCAGTATATCGGAACTAGAGGCCAGAAAAGTGTTTGATGAGTATTTTAGTCAGCTCAGCTTATCTGACAGGCAAGTATTAAAAAGATGGCTTAATATATTTCTCAGCATGGTATTGTATAATATGGTAACTACTTTGGTAAAGACTAAAAACGGTTTCTTTTACAGGAAACGGAATAGCGTTGGAGAAACCTACGCAAAGCATGCTCTAGCCCGAGCCATGGCGCTGGATGTCAAGGAAATGGGGTCAGTATTTCATTCGACATCGTATCAAGATTATAGTCAAAAGATATTCATTGTTTCTTAAGACTAACATTTATTTTTGTAGCACTGTCACGTGGACTGAGTTTCTACATGGACAAGCACAATACATTCTTGCATCACGTCCAAACACATCAGATTTAAGATAGAGACAAATGTTGTGGGCAGCAAAACATGAATATGTAAATTATTGGCAGACTCATTTCTTAGTACTATCACTGAAATATCTTAATTATGTATCAATAAAGTATGTAATAAATGTGTATTTGGTATCCTTGCTATCTTATCGTATATTTCTTTATATTTATATTATATATATATATATTATTCACTGGATATAATAAAAATAATCTAGTAAACTATTAATACTGAAAAAATTTATATTTTCTATAGATAATCAATTATTTATGATTTAAAAAATGTTGTCAAGGGCAATAACTCCTCAACTGGATGTCTATTATACATTGGTTTCCCTAATATCCATGATTAATCTATACATATTTATACCCCCCGCAACAAGTTGTGGGGGTATACTGGAATCGGGTTGTCCGTCTGTCCGTCCGTCCGTCTGTAGACGCAATGGTTTCCGGGCTCTAAAACATTATCCTTTCCACCTACCGTCACCATATCATATATATGGACTACCCATGGGATGAAGATGTTCCCTATCGATTTTGGGGTCAAAAGGTCAAAGGTCACGCGCACTGGACATCGAAGTAGCAATATGGTTTCCATTTAAATTCTTTAACGGCTTTTTTCATCACATGGAGATGCTGTGTTCCTAGATACCTTTTGGATCATAATACTGAAGTTTATTTATACCTATTAACAACACCCTTTGGGAGATTGGGGTAAGCGGGGGGTATTCTTAGTGAGCATTGCTCACAGTACATCTTGTTATGAATTAGCATTTTTTTAAAACTGTTGATATTTAAATTTTGTCATTTCAACAAGTTTTTATCTATTTTTATTATTCTGTTTAACGAAAATGTGTGATTAATAAAGTTTTTCCACTTTTAACCATTAATATTGATAAGTCACATGAGGATGGAGCTACCTTAATTGAATTTTAGTCATAAATATTTTGTTTTACATCCCTTCAAGAATTGTCACTCATATTGAGACGTCATAAGCTGTAAGTGAAGTACCACAAAATTTAAACTCATTTTTGGAGCTCAGGATCGTTGCAGTGAGGGTTCTGAAACTTGCCAACGCCTACAGTGACCTCCAAAGGTCATATCTGAAAGATCTGCGACTCTCACTTCTAAATGCAGAGTGTTTGGAGAAGGAGCAGTCACTACCTAGTTTTACATCCTAGATTTGACACAGCTGTGGCACGAGTTGGGCTCGAACTCACGACCTCTCAGCTTTACCCACTGAACTAACTCGAACGGTACAATACAAGTAATAAGCTATTATATCAAGAGCTATGTATGATAAGGGGCTAATTTGGCCCCTAGTATATAACTTCTCAAGATTTTAAAAGTATTATTTTCATGCTTAAATTTTATGATAAGACTATGTTATGATTTACAACCAATTTGGCACCATTTTTTCTTTCGTAATTTTTTTTTTCAATGCATAAATGACATTATCTTTCCACATTTATACAAGCTCGATCTAGCTGCGTTAATTAAAGGCATAGTACGTGTAGTTGTTCCATTAAGGATTCGTTGACCAAAGATAGTTGCGATTAAAAAGGACATTAATAGAGGGCACGATTTATATTTCCACCATTGACTCACCTTTGAGAGGAAAGTATGTGCAGAACAATACAATATACTTCCTTTTTTCTCCACTGCACTTTCTGATCAAATAATCTTTATCTTGGATTATTGGATACCCAATATTTTGTGTGCATCAAATAAAGTAGGATTTTGCTGTGTTAATGTGGATTTTCCCATAACATGTGTTTGATCAAACAGGAATGTAAATCGGTCATGAACACTATAATGACGTTTTTAAAGGCTTTGAATTTCTTTTATTGAATTCTCAAGTAAAGATTTGTGAATAATGCTAAATAAAGGTGGTTTCAATGGAATTTTTTGCAGTTGATATGTTTTTTTTACAAAAAAGAAATATTAAAATATTTACAAAATTCTATAACAAATACTTTTGGGTATCCTATGTCCTTAACGTCAGACTTGTATAAACAGAGTAGCATTAATTCAAAGGATCTTTTCTTAAAAATTACATACCTTGAACACAGCAAATAATGCCACAAAGCAAGACCGTTTTGTAATGCTTGCCATTAAAATGATATCTAGTTTAAAATTTAATAGGTTGCAAGAAATTATAAGGACTCGAGCCACGAACACCCTGTAATGGCCTATGCTTGGGGTGAAATCTAAAGTGTATTTTGCTGATTTTTTCTATCCTTGATTTCCATGTATACTATTTACCCAAATCACATGTCACCTTAATTTGTGAAACCGGATGTTGATTACTTGAAATTAAACGTCAAACCCATACATGTATTTGATTTCCCCCCGGATTTTACCACCTCTTTTTTCACTTTGAGGCAATAATTTTTATATTGCGTATGTTTCGCTCTAAGGTTTAATTCGATTGAATAAAAATTGGTAATGAAAGGTATTCTTTCCAATGAAAAAAACTCGCAGCGACGTTCCAGCCGCTATCGAAAAATAACTTTTTTGAAATATCGCGAGAGGAAGAGGAATAGTCGTCTGAACAGCTGACATCGGTATAATGTGATGCATTGTGATTACTGCGGATACAGGTGCCAATTAAAATGCTTTATTGTGTTTATTCCTAAAAATTAGATACGCGAGTATTACAGAATTTCCATTCTACAGCAAGTATTACCAATTATATAGGCGGGAGTTAACATTTTCAACCAAATCTTTTAAAGTTTTGCACCTCGAATCAGTACGCTACGCGGGGTTATCACTAGACCGACCACTCATCGGGCCAGTGATATATGTCAGTGCATATGAATTGAAAGTGCGGGAATAGTAGTAAAAACTTCTTGTACATTCCACCTTTATTTGAAAATGATAAGTAATCTTTCTGATTTTGTCTGGGGGAAAAACAACTACATACAATATCCCTCACACATAATCATGCTCATTTACATAAAGTGTCTCCAGTCATTCAGCTATTCTGATATATTTCCAGTTATTATATTCCCGCACATGAGTTTAATCATACATCTTCCTTGCTTACATACATTTGTTTTGTCAAACTTAACTACGAGTCAAAATTGTTAATTATAGTGTTTTGTAATGCATTTTCTTTACTTTTAATTACAATGAGAAGTAACTATATGCATGGTTTCAGGCATAAATAAATAATTTATTAAAGAACAAGGTACGATTGTATACACAAAAAGGCCCAAAAATTTTCTCTCTATAAAATGTGTCTGGAATTAACATTATTCAGTGTTTTAAAAAAGTAAAATATATGCCAGGTATAATATGTCAACAGAATCATAATGATATTCCTAATTGGATAGCATTATGACATCATGAATAAGACATTTCCCGCCTTTTTTTAAAAATAAGCCCGAAAACTGTCAAATGTCATACAGATTATTGCTCAGGAAAAGTTGTGCGCATTTGTCGAGCAAAATGAAAATGATATATATTGTGCATTATTTTAAGATGAAAAATATTCTTCAATATGAATTTGCTCGACGCATGCGCTGTATGTTTCCTGAAAGGAAAACCACCTGAAAATGTGGATATTTTCATTGAAAATGGCATTTCTGCAATTTTATGCCAACTTCTAGCTCTCGTCATATGACACAAACCATTGTGCTGATCAAACTGAGCAGATTTTTGGTTTGCTAATCCATTCCTTATTTGAATGCCAGGGTTTGAGCTCCAAGTGAAATAATTGATATGTTGGGCCAAATGACTTTAGAAATTGTACCTACTTCTTTCTAATTTAGTTTGTTTTCTCAAATGATCATTTTACACATTCAAATGACGGTTTTAAAGAGTTTAATTCATATACCAGATCATTTGAATCTAAAGTGGGTGTTAGACAAGGAGATAACTTAAGCCCAAATCTCTTTAAAATATTAATCAATGGTCTACCATCTTTATTTAATGATAATGATGATCCGGTTAAATTAGGTGACATTTCCCTAAATTGTCTATTGTATGCTGATGATTTAGTATTAATTTCTAAATCTGAAAGAGGACTTCAGCAATGTATAAATAAGCTTGAAAGCTACTGTGAAAAATATTGCCTGTCTGTCAATCTCAAGAAGACAAACATTATTATATTTTGCAAAAGTGGTAAAAAATCAGCTGAATTTTTTTTCTATAAAAATCAAATTATTGAACAAGTGTCATCATATAAATATCTAGGAATTGTTTTCTCCTCATCAGGTTCATTCACAAATTGTCAGTTTGATCTCTACAAAAGAGCCTTAAAAGCATATTTTAAATTAGTCAAACTGTTTTGGAAATATTAAACCTAAAATGCATACCCTGATACACTTATATGATCATACTGTAAAACCTGTACTGCTATAATAAATACAGATACATGTTCTGCAAAACGCCTCAATTATTGTATGGAAAACTTCTTTAACAAAATGTACTGCGAAAAAATGCACATTAAATTTTTGAAATATATTTGTGGTGTACATAAAAAAGCCTCAAATCAAGCTATTGTTGGTGAACTTGGTCGATTCCCAATGTATATTGATGTCATAAAAAGCTGTTTTAAATATTTACAAAGAATTTTAAATTCCGAAGTAAATTCCTTAATAAGAAATGCTGTACATGTACTTGAAAACAATGTATTATACGATAATAACAAAAGCAGCTGGATCAGTAGCATTCCTTATATTTTGAATAAGTTGGATATACAATGACCTATACATGATAAAAATATTGTTTCAATTGTTGCTAATAAGTTGTATGAAAGATTTAAATATCAGTGGTGTAATACACTCTCAGACAATGCAGACAAACAATTTGGTAAATTACGAACCTATGCACTATTCAAAACAAGATTCTGTAGAGAAAAATATTTTTCAGTAATTCGTAATCCTCATGTTTTGAAATGTTTCACAAATTTCAGAATCAGTTCTCACTCTTTGGCTATTGAAACTGGACGTTACACTCAAACACATGTAAATGAGAGAATATGTACTGTCTGCAAGTCTGACTGTGTAGAAGATGAATTCCATTTTGTATTTGACTGCATAGCATACCAACACTTAAGAAAACCATTCATAGAGTCCATGAACATTTTGTGCAAGAATTTTATAAACCTGTGTAATAGACAAAAATTTATCTGGCTTATGAGCAACGAATGTGACGGTATTATTGAAAAATTTGCCAATTACATATATAGCTGTTCATTACTAAGAAAAGTTGATTTATCATGAACTTGTAAATTTTATTTTTCATCTATCTTTTGGATAATCACTCTTTTATGATTTATGTATATGAACTTTGTATTCTTTGTATGCCCTCTGGGCCCAAAATTGGAAATAAATTACTTACTTACTTACTTACTATATGTAAAAATGCAAAGGAGGCTACTATAAGTTAATATAAGTGGCGGATCCAATGGAACGTACACACACAATTTTCAATAGAAAATGGAGGACAAGAATATATAAATGGAATTTATTAATATTTTCATAGTATAATATTACCCCTTCATTTTTTTAATCAAGACATCTAAACCTGTGATATAGATCTACCATAGTATAATGATTATTGTACCAGTATTACATGTACTGGTCAGGGTTAAATAGTGCATTTCAGTTTAGAAGTACGTGTAACATATTGTGTTTATATTTCTTCCTAGCCATTTATTATTGAATGTGAAGAGAGCGATGCCTTAATTGAAGGTCTAAGTTATTTATTATTATTTCTGAAAATACAGGGGGGGGGGGGTATTGTTTTTGTCCTGTCTGTCATTCTGTAGGAAACTTTAACCTTGCTAATACCTTTTCAACAGCAAGTGGTAGAGCTTTGATATTTCACATGAGTATTCCTTGTGACAAGACCTGTCCGTGGGTACTAAACCTTTTGACCTTGGCATTTGACCTACTTTTAAAAAATTGACATTGGTCATTACTTCTAAATGGTAAATATTAGAGCTTTCTATGGCAAGCCAAATTCACAAAAATGAGCTAAACATTGTTTCACAGTTGATAAACTAGGTTTATTGACTGTAAACTATAGTTTACGAACTGTAAACTATAGTTAACAACGTTAATCTATATTTCACATCTGTAAACCATAGTTAACAGATAATCTGTTTCACAAAGGTAAACTATAATTAACAATGAAAACAATCATTAGCGATTGCAAAACATAGTTTATCTGATAAATACAGTTTCACGATTGTAAACTACGGTTTACAAGTCATAGTTTATCTGATAAATATAGTATCACAATTTGTGAAACTGGGATTAACAATTGTGAACTATAGTTAACGAATGTAAATTATAGTTTACAAATGTGAATCTGTATTTATCAGTAAAATCTATTGTTAACGTTTATTTAAAGACAGATAAACTTGGATTAGCATTTGTAAACTATAGTTTACAACCGTTAAATATAGTTTTACGGATGAAAACTATAGTTAACGAATCGTTAACTATAGTTTACAGTTCGTAAACTATAGTTTACAGTCGATAAACCTAGTTTATCAACTGTGAAACTATGTTTAGCTCATTTTTGTGAATCTGGCGTGCCATAGCTTTCATCTTGCATATGAGCATTTCTTGTGACAAGATCTTTCTACTGGTACCAAGATATCTATCCTTGTGACCTTGGCCATCTTTGGAATTGGCCATTATCGGCGGAATTTGTGTTTCACAAACACATCTTGTTTATAATTTATTTTTTTCTTCACAAATATTGACCTAAGACAGAACAGATGTCATTTTTTCTAACAACTTTCATACGCATACTTTTCTTGGCAAGTGCTTACATTTTTAATATAATTGTATGAGGAGAAAAATTATAACAATAATGAATAAGCGAAAGAAAGCAGCAAGCTCACATACCCCACACTCCAACATTACTTGACAATGCCTCATATAATGAATGGTAAGCATTACTGCAAGAACAATACAGACGGGCTCGAAATTTTGAGTTCAATAGTGGCATAATTAATGAATCTGAATTTTATGAAAATATGCACATCTACAGTGTGTCCTTATTAACTACAAAGTTTCATGAAATTCTGTTGAGCAGTCTCACGAGGAGTTGCGCTGACAAGAATAGGACAGACGGGCTCGAAATTCTAAGTTCAAAAGGGGCATAACTCCCACAAAAATTATTGATTCAGAATTTTCTGGGAATATGCACACCTACACAGCGTGTCCTTATTAACTACAAAGTTTCACGAGATTCTGTTAAGCGGTCTCAGAGAAGTTGCGCTGACAAAAAAGGGACTGACGGACTGGTCAAAAACATTATACCCTTCGCAACTTAATTGCGTGGGGTATGATAAATAAAAGTAGCTTCAAAAGAACGAATTATGTGGGGGGGGGGGGGGGGGGGGGGGGGGGGGGGGGAAAATCATTATAAACCATTGTGAATAGTGGTAGTAGATACATGTATTTGCATGTGTATCTGAATACACACACCAGTTTAAAAAAATATTATTTAACTCATGCTGCAGGATTAAATTAAATATCTTAAAATAACAATTAACCTTGATCAATAGCCTTATGTATATGGTCATGAATATACATGTATTAGGAAAACAACCGTAAATAAGTGCTTGATTCCATCATTAACTTAAATAATATTCCCTCAGGCAAGAACACAAAATTTTATAGCTATATAAACAAATGCGTTTGTTTTGATACCTTATGCATACAACCACCAGTACACACACCCTGAAAATCATTTCAGAATGTCCCTCAAACTATTACTTTCTTGGGCTAGTAGTGCTGCAGAGAAATGGAAAAATAATTTGCATTAGAACTAATTACTTTTATAATGCCATTGTTATTGAAATTTGATGGAAGGAGTGTAATGGATCCCAGGCCTGCACAAGATGACATTTCATGTAAGCTTTTGCCACTGAATATGATTTATTTCAATTTGCAGAATTATTATTGTAATACAATATAACAACAAAAACTTTCCTACATTATAAACATAAGTACTTATTCAGTATGTTTTGATTTTCTCATAATAGTACACAGTAATATCAGTTCACAAATGGGAGGTAACTCCAAAAGTTTCATATAACATCACAGCAATTTTTAATCCAGGGGCCCATGGGCCACATTGCTTACCTGAGCACTTTATTTTCCAAAGAAAAACAGAATTTTCCCCATTATAGCTCCAACCTTGCCACGCAGAGCAGGTTGTGAACAAACACATTCCTACACTACATAAGGAATCTTGCATATTTGACATTATTTTGAAAGACTTTTCCCAAATAATCACTACAAGTAAAATTATGAACCCCCTAATGTAGACCTGGGGTCCCACGGTGTAAGCAAACTTAAATCTATATTACAGGAGGATGCTTACATACTAACATGACGTTTCGTACACTTGTAGTTTTTATGATGTTTAAAAACCTTGAACCCCAAATGTGGCCCCACACTGGCATTAAAATGCATACAACTTGAATCTACACCCAATGAGAATATTTAAAATTTGAATCTGCACCCAATTAGAATATTTAGAATTTGTGGTTCTTGACAATCCTATATGTTCATATTTTATTGTAACCCCACCCTGACCATTGGGGCTAAAGTGTAATACAATTTGAATTTACACTCAATGTGAATATTTCAAATTTATGGTTCTTGAGAAGAATTGGAAAGAATTTTCTTATATATCATATCCTATTATGATCCCATCCTGGTTCTGGGAATCATGATTTAAAGAAATATCCCAGCGAGGTAAGACTTTTCTTGTCCAGTGGTTCTTGAGAAGATTTTTTAAACACAAGATCACATTTTAACATTTCTTTATTATCTACCCTTGGAAGAGGATGTGATTCTTCATTTTATTTAATTTGAATCCCTTCACCAAAGGAAGCTTTGTACAAAGTTTGGCTGAAATTGGCCCTGTGTTTTTTGAGAAGTCAAAAATGTGTAAAGTTTACAGATAAATGCAGACTGACATTTCAATCAGAAAAGTTTACTTGAGCTTTTAGCTTTGTTGAGCTAAAAAAAAAATACATATCAGTAATATACATGAACATTTTTTAAATAATAAATTTGCTGTAATCAATTTTTTTTCCATAAAGTAACACAGACACATGCAAGGTTAGGGCATATATGCAATTTCTAAAATCATGCCATCAAATGACGAGGTTTTTGTAATATGATACAAACAGTTCAACTATCTACTTTGATTAGCATTTCTACATAGTAAAATTTGAAGGATTCCTTTATAAGTAATTTAATCTCTTTGATTTAGTATTTCAAACTAGCAAAATGTGTTGTTACCCAATTCAATCATTGGGAATAAGCTTCACAGAAAAACCATAGATTAAATGAATTTGAAAATTCAAGATGGTAATTGATAGAAGTAAGATTTTGTACAAGACAGAAAGGTATGAGAAAATAAATACATAATATTAGAACGGATTATAAGATAATTTGACCCAAGGGTTGCAGAAAGTGGTAAAACTCTTTACAATCTTCAGGTGGAAGAATCGAGTGGGTTTATTGCTTTTAGAAAACCTTAAATGGAAACGTCTCAAATGGATTACTACTTTTTGTAGCCTTTGGCTGGAATTACAGGAATGCATCTTAATTATATTCCCTGGAAAGACATGATGGAGTCTTAAATTCACCGTGAAGATCACTCTCCTGCATTTCCTACCAATGACAATTATATTGAAGTTCTTTTTAGGATAATAATATCCTTTGTCCTGTGGAATCACATGTGTCTGTCCTGCTTTCAAATGCTAAGATTATATTGCACACCTATTAAATGAAGTACAATGTATATAAATATCTTGCAAAATATGAAATGCATTACATGTACAAACATATATATACGAGCCAATACTGTTCATTGCAACCCATTAAATAGCATCTTGAAAATCACAATAGTACATGTATATCATATTTAACCCAAAACAAAATATTACCTATGCTTTAGTAACACAAAGTATAAATTTCGTTTAATACACATGTACAGTATATACAACTAGTAATGCATACATCCTTGTTTTCATTGATTATTGGTGTATTTGTCATTAAGAAAAATGGCCAACAAAACTGGAGAGGAAAATGGCAAATTTAACAAATAAATGATGATTGAAGGGAGTCATCAGGTTTTCATACAAGTTTTAGAATAAATGTTGATTTTTTTAGTTGACAAAGAAAATTTTCCAAATCAAAGCATCAAAATTTCCATTTATATATGACATTGTAATTACGTAACAAGAAAATCTGTCCAAAATTATAATTCCAACATTTCCAGAAAAACCTGCAAAATACATCTAATGCAAAAAAGAATCTGGTACATGGCAACTGGATAAGTAGTGTATCAAATTCAATAACTGCAAATATATGCATATACACATAACAAAATTTAAATTAAGAAAAAAAAAAAATACAAAATAAGGCACAATATGTCTACTTCTGTTGGATAAAAGATATGATATCTGTTTATAGTTCACAGGGGGTGTTTTATTTTGGCAAATATGGTAGCCTTTATCGAACAAAAATATTATCCCATTACACTTACATCCAATCTTTACGACAATATTTTAATATAACACATGGAAATATACAATTACTATCTTTTTCCCCTTCCAAAAATGGTAATTCATGCCATATATGTTGATACACTGGCTAAAAATTGATGTCGTACTTCAAACTATAACCCATACTATCACCCTCAATGCAACTAAGTGTACTCATCGGACAGAATTTTTAAAAATTTTAAATATTATTTACCACATGAGTATTCTGATATGAGATAGTCAAATCACAACCTACACAATGTCATATACATTAAAGCTAAGCGTGTCCTTTACTACTTTTAGAAAAATTGAACACTGGGTTATCACATACCTTCATAATAAAATAAATACTAATAAATCAGATATCCTCATATTTTTCTTTAGCTTGATAAAAACTCCATTTAAAATGATTCTTACATACTGCAGATCCCTTTTATTTTGCGAGACTTTATTTTCACATGGATACAATGATGTATCTATTCATTCACAACTCATTATTCAATGCTTAAGTTTTCTATGTGCAAGAGTTTATTTGCTAGAACTAAATTTATGTGAATGACTATTATCACAAAATTATGTGTAAATAAAGTTCTAGAGAATAAAGTGTGATTTACAGTAAATGAATAGCAATTTTTCAGTTTAAATCTACAATTGAAACCATGTAAAAATGGATGAAATTCATAAAAGATGAAAGAGAATATTTCACACATTTAAGGAGAGCATATGGATTCTTTCTGTAGTGTAACTTAAATATGCTGACCATCTTGGTATCAGAAAACTTTTTTAGTTCGGAAAATTCTGGAATACATTTCAGAACAGTATTCAAAGTTTGGTGTTGAATTGTATGTAAGGAATGCACAAAACTTTGAATTACAAAATTAATCAATTTGACAAGTTACACTGTATCAACACAAACAAATACACGAGAAAAAAAGCACCTGCAATACAACATCCACGGCAGCCTTTATATAATGGAAAGACATCTGGGTGATACGCATACAAATCTGTTATAAATGATTTTTTTTAAAAATATCACCCCTTATTATGCACCAATCTCAATTAACTTCACATTTCACACACAGGTCCCCCATATCATCAGTCTGTATTGCCTCCAGAAACTATAACATAGGTGAGATATGAGGTACTTCAAAAGAGGCAACAATGTTGTACATGTATATCAAATCACAATGCTCTCTTCATTTACACCTCTTCTAAAAAAAACAATAACAACCAAGATCTATACTAATCATGACTAGCAAATGGAAATCAAATTGCACTACAGTTTTGTAGCCCTTACTGCATTATTACATGTACTTACCTCATATGTTAAAGAGTATTTAGGGAAAATACATCAATTTTGGACAAAGTTGATGAATTGTCTCTTATTAAAAAAAAAAACACTCAAAAGGTATGCAGATCTTTTCAAAGATAACAAAAGCAATGCTTACACTGCAAAATACACCCATCTATATATTCAGTAATACAGTAGTATTAACCATTCATTGGTCAAACAGAAAGGCAGACAGAAACACTGCACTATACTATAATACAACCCGTCTATGATGCTTAATATGTGCATCAAGTTTGATTATCCTAGCCTTATTAGAATTGTTTCTTTCTTGTTTTGTGCCTAAAATGACCTTTGACATCTGACTTTGAAAAACAACAGGCTTCTTCCTCTAATCATAGGGAATATGTGCATTGTTTGATGATCCTAACATTATAAGTAATGTTTTTATCTGGCCCAAAAATGGTGACAGACAAAAAGACAAAGATAGATATAGTGCACCATACCATTATACGACCCATCTACTACATACTTTACAAAGCATATTATGTTGAAAGGTTTTTAAGAGCATGATAATAGTTTTAACTCCTTCATAAAACTCATTCTAAAATGTTATAAATTTACATAATTTGTCACTTGAGACGGTAACATATTAATCACGTGTCTACAATGCTATGTTCTATCTTTTACAGAAGCATATTACGTCTGCAATCATCACAAATGCAAGTTTTTTGACTGACACTTAAGACATAAAACATAGTCATGCACAAGATGCACCAACTTAACAAATATGGTTTTCTGCACCATGTTGTTTACATCTGATATAGCTAGAGAGTGTTTGAAAGAGCAGAAAAAATGCCATATTCCATAGGCATACTATGATAATAATCTTTGACACTACTTGCAGACTGTATAGAACTTTTTTCTCCATGTTTGTTTCTACAATTTTCTTTTCAAAAATACCAATTTTCTATTACAAAAACAGTAATGAGGACACTTTACACCAAAAGAAATCAAAAAGGAGTATAATTACTTCTATAAACAAAATTAATAGAACCCATAAAGTGAAGACGGAATATTGAACGTCAAACATGCATAAAATACATTTTTGTGCAGATTGAAGTATTTCAAATTTTAAAAAAATGCTAGATTTGCGTAGTTCTGAAACATGATGGTAAATATGGGACCTTTGTAAAATCACAGATAAACAGAAAGCTTGCTTTGCTGGAAGCCGGTGGGGGTTGTAGATATTCAATTGGCACATCAAGATGATGGAGGAGTGGTAGGACTCTTTCTGTCTTGGCTGGTCTGGTAACTGTTGATGAATTTGGCAATATAGTCATATCCTGCATCTTGAGCAAGTTCTCCCGCAGTTTTTCCTTCCTGAAACCAAAAGAAAATGTACATACAACCATGTTTTGGAGATAGTCATGAAGATGGTTACTTTCAATACATTAAAAATATATGCAACACTTCTACCTTGTTTTTGAGCCTTGTGTCCATGCCATATGACATCAGTAATTTCATAACTTTCATATGTCCAAACAGAGCTGCAGCATGGAGTGGGGTCTCTCCATTCTACAACAAATAGCAAATTGTAGACTTGTCTCTGTTATACATAGATCAGTATATGAATATCTATGATTTTCAAATTATGTAGTACAATGCAAGAATTTCATGTCATGTCAAATAACAATTAACGACCTTCAGTAAACCCATATTTGGCTTGTGTTTAAGAAGCTGCTCTGCAACATCTAAATGTCCTTTGTGGCAAGCTTTAAAAAGGGGAGTTGCCCCATCCTACAAAAAAAGAAAATATTTGTGACACTGTTTTGTATCTTGAGAATTAATTCATATGTGGTATCAAATAGACAGTGATTTACTTCAATTTCATCAGAGTATATTTCCACAATCTTGTCAGATTTATCTGCAAGACGTGGTTTTTTTTCAACGTTCAATTTCATCACAGCATATATAATTATATTGAATTATTCAAGAATATCATGATAACCTCCAGAAAAATCAGATTTTTTTCTTTTCATTTAATATTTTTTTTCTTTCTTCTCGTTGTATCTACATGAACTCTATCCATTTTGTTAATTGTGCTTGAAAACCATTCATTTGCTGAGTTCTTGTGTTTGTGGGTTGTTTTTTTTTTGTGGTTTTTTTTTGTTTACACACATTGTAATGTTGTACTAATCATTGGTAAAAATCCATTAGTAACATGTTGAGGCTACTGATTTTGAACATACCTATTTCATTTTCACAAGTGAACACGTGTACAAGAAAGTTGAGGATATAAACAACAATATATTAAAATTGGAAACTTTCGAATAACTTTTTTAAAGTGCAATAAATGTATCCATGGTGAGAAAAATCCAGAAAACTTTTTGACCTATATTTAGCCCTAAAAGTAAGTCATGGTGCTCCAATCAAGTTGAAAAGTGAACTGATAATATATTTCTCTGTGAGGGAGGTTCTGAAAAAAACTCAGGGCAATAACTGTATCCATAAAAGAAAAAAAATCTGGAAAATGAAAACAAGGTTTTTCTACTAAGTGATACTATGACCTTGACCTTGAGAAAAATTAGACATTCTTCGCTTAGCATAAGGTGTATGTGTACCAAGTTTAATGGTCCTAGCCCCAATGGTTTGGTCTGTATCCTGCCTACACGGTTCTCCTATTAACTGATACCAATCCAGCTGAAAAGTAAACTGAACTTATATTCCTCCGAGAGGAAGCTTGCGATTAAATTTCAGGGCAATATCTGTATCCCTAATGAAAAAAAGGTTTTTCTACTAAGTGATACATGACTTTGACCTTTGACAAACAAAAGGTGTCCTCAACTTGGCATGAGGAGTATGTGAACCAAGTTTGATGGTCCTAGCCCCAATACAGTAAAACTCGAATATAGCAAACACTGATATAGCGAAATTACAGCTATAACGAAGTGAAAACGATTTCCCTGGCAAATTCTTTACATATTTTATATAAAAATCTGCATCTATAGCGAACACGGATATAGCGAATTTACGGATATAACGAAGTAAATTCCTATTCCCCTTGAATAAAAAATGAACGTAAAATCCCCTTTTATAAAAAAATTTTTTTTTTCATTTTAAACTCGTGATTTTTAACAATCGTTTTCCATTGACATAAAAGATCCACACTTATTACAACATTTCTGTTTGTATTTTTTCAAAAAAGGTTGTTAACGCAAAACAATACTTACACATAGGTTTAACAAATATATTGTCGGTATTGTTTACTATTTTTGTTAATTGATTTGATTGCATTTATTTTATCGTACATTCCTCGTGTAAATCAACAAGTAAATGACAATTGCAATAGACTGTTTGTACATGTATGTATTGCGCAAAATTTTGTTGACATTTTTCTCTCGACATGTTCTTGTGTGACTTAATAATCCATCCAAATAAATTATCATATATAAATTAATGTGTATATTTCTTGTATAAAAATATTTCTTCTGGAAAATATATAGGCTTAATTTCTCTTAAAGACAATACAAACGTAAGTATATTGATTGCCGCTTTCTTATACAACTGATATACATGTAGAACAAATCAGTTTTATAACGAATTCGTTATATTTGAATTATGAATTTGCTATAACCATATAGCGAATTACGCTTATAGAGATTTTTTATAGAGTGTCCCCAGAAATTTGCTATATCAGAGTTTTACTGTAGTTTGGTTTGTATTCTGCCTACAAGGTTTTCCTATTAACTTATACTATGACCTTGACCTCTGACCTTGAAAATACTAGGCATCTTCCTCTCATCATGGTAATTAAATGTAACATGTTGTAAGATCCTAGCTCCAATTGTTTGATCTATATTCTGCCTAAAAGGTTTTCCTATTAACTGATAGGCCTTGACTTTTGACCTTGAAAACAATAGGCATCTTCCTCTCACCATGGTGATCCAATTAACCAAGTTGTAATATTCTGGAGCTTACAGAAAAATACATTAGCAAGTACAGCATTAAAAAAAAACCTTCAAAAAATGTTTTTATCAATATTTTAGCCCACGGACACTTTGAAATGGGGGCTGCACCAAACATTCTTGCTTTTATTATTTTAATCTATATAGTTAACTCACATGATCAGCTTGACTTGTCGGGGACTGCCACCCCCAAGCCCCTGCTTAATTATGCTCAACCGCCACTGGGCTTTCTAATTAATTTTATTACACGAAACATTGGCAAGTTTCACATCTCAGCATCCAAAGCGAAAATGCAAATGTCGGTGTGTTTACAGTCCACTTAGAAATGGCAAGGGGAATAACTGCTCATGTACTATTGTGGACCAGAATCCTAGAAACTTCCCATTGCAGACTGATGATTTCACAAAGTAGATGTATTTGTTTTGATGGTTTTATACAACATTATTACTTTTTTGATTGTCTACACTGTTGATAAAATCTGTAATATCATGATCTCCTTCTAGACAATCTGTATTATTCGACTACATAATTATGGACTTTGGTAAAAATATTCAACTAAGTACCTCTCTAACAGCATCTACCTCAGCACCTGATGATAGGAGTTCTTTTACAATAGAGGTGTGTCCCATTTGTGAAGCAATCCATAATGGAGTAGCTTGATCCTACAAATACAAATATACAATTACATGTACCATCAAAATCTCTTTTACAGATACAAACTTTTCTTCAACTACCGGTACTGAAGATTACTAAATATACGCGAGAAATTTATTATCGTGTAATTTCGCAAGAGGCATCACTCCTGAAATAAAACAATTACATTCACTTTCTATGTTAGTGAAAGATGCTGATTTTTGTTTAACTCTCGGTGTGTATGAGCAACTAAAGTACTGACAATTAATTCTTCTGCAATACTATTACCTGTCGTTTTACATTGACATCAGCCCCTCTAGTGATCAGGTATCTCAACAAATGTAAATGGCCATTTTGAGCTGTTATAAACAATGGCGTGGCACCATCAATCATTTGTGCGTGGAGATCTGCTCCTCTACTGAGTAACTCCTCTACAACATCCAGGTGATTACACTGACAGGCAACAAACAATGGCGTCCCTCCATCCTGTAAATCAGACAGTAAAATCACACATTGGTGTTGTATCTTCCTTTTATATAATCCCGTGGGGATCTGGGTTAGAATAGGTCCTCAGTACCCCTTCCTTGTTGTAAGAGGCAACTAAATGGGGCAGTCCTTTGGATGAGACCGCAAAAAATGAGGCCCTGTGTCACATCAGGTGTAGCACGATCAAGATCCTTCCCTGCTCAAAGGCCGTAAGCACCAAGCACAGCCCTTCACCGGCAATGGTGACGTCTCCATATGAGTGAAAAATTCTCAAGAGGGACGTTAAACACAAATCAATCAGTCCTTTTATATATTACAAGTGTACATGTGTACTTCTATCTGTGAGAGAGTCAATGTATACCTAATCACAAAATTATGAAATGACCGTTTTCTCCTATAGTGACATATTTGTAATTTAAAATATAAAGAATACAGTTCTTCTTATTATTAATAAGCAATGTACAAAGTATCATGACACCTTTCAAACCATCTATTTTCCAAATGGGACCCAACTAAGGACAGAATGAATGCCAAAGACATGATTCCTCTAAGGTGGTCCTGGGGCTTGCCCCAAAAGAAAATTTTGGGTTTAAAATGAAGCATAATGGTGAATTATGAGCAGTGTTTTAGTCCAAAAAAAATCACTGGTTCACAATATCATTGTACAAAATTTAAAAGTAACTACATGTAATTAGTGTCTTAAGAAATGTTTTCCAAACAAATATGCGCACCCCCCCCCCCCCCCCCCCCCCCCCCCCCCCATTGGCAATATTGATAAGGATCAACTTTAAATTTGCAATAAATGTAATGATAGTGAAAAACATAGGTTATCTACAAATCAGGGCCAACCGATCGTGAAAAACATGGGTTATCTACAAACCATGTTCAACTGATAGTGAAAAACATGGGTTATCTACAAATCACGGCCAACTGATAGTGGAAAACATGGGTTATCTACAAATCAGGGCCAACTGATAGTGGAAAACATGGGTTATCTACAAATCAGGGCCAACTAATAGTGGAAAACATGGGTTATCTACAAATCAGGGCCAACCGATCATGAAAAACATGGGTTATCTACAAATCAGGGCCAACTGATAGTAAAAAAACTAGGGTTATCTACAAATCAGGGCCAACTGATACTGAAAAACATGGGTTATCTACAAATCAAGGCCAACCGATACTGAAAAACATGGGCTATCTACAAATCAGGGGCAACCACAACACTAAGTTTAATCTCTAAAGATACTGAGCTGACATTTCCTATAAAGTAGTCATTTGAGTCATGACATCTGACGTTTTTCCTTGAAGAGTAATGAGGTCATCTACTCCTTATGTAGAACCATTGTAAAAAGTTTGATGTCTGTCATCAAAGGGTTTACAAGATATTGAGTAGACAATATCTTACTATGTCCAGTTTGACTTGTGACCTTAAAATCAATAGGGGATATCTATTTCTTAAAGGGAAAGGTAACCCCAAATTTTTTTACATAATAAATGATAAGATTGATTATATGATAAAGATTTGTCATATTATTCTGTTGATACATGGCCTTGATAAACCTCAGTACTAATTTTAAAACGTTAAAAATTGAAATTCCCACTATCTACAGAGGCTGCCATGAAGTGGAACTCTTTTGTATTCAAAACCACAAAAAATCAATAATTTTGATGTCACACCGTCTGTTCCAGTTCTGATGAGATTCTAAGATCATCATCTTAAAGATATGCATGTGGTAGATTTTAAGAATACATTGTAAATAAGTGGATGCCTTCTTGTCAAGCAGTTAATTACACTAATGCGAAGGGGAGATGTGAAAAAAGTTTTTCCCCCTGAAATTCCTCACCCAACAAGGTTA
Organism: Ostrea edulis; assembly: GCF_947568905.1. Classification (NCBI taxonomy): domain Eukaryota; kingdom Metazoa; phylum Mollusca; class Bivalvia; order Ostreida; family Ostreidae; genus Ostrea; species Ostrea edulis. The sequence continues at coordinate 7,283,107 of NC_079167.1, read as the reverse complement.
TTTGAAAAGAAAACACTATGTAAACTGTGAATCCATCAGGTTGAGGTTTGAGACATGTACATGTATGAAGAAACGAGTACCATCTGCCTGGTCTGCGACTCGACTGAACGTCTTCTTTTCTTAAATTCCTCTTGCGAAAGAACGGGCTCAAATCTATACGACTCCAAACTTAACTGTTCGTGACTTGTCATGTTTACAGTGCTGCTGATGAAATAAACCGGAACCAACGGTGTGACGTAATAAATTAAACTTCAATGGCCGCTCTCTTAGCGGCAGGTAATTTAAAATATAAGATGGATTAATAGGGCTGAAACGATACGCCCCCTTCACGATACGATACATATTGCAATACTTATGCCACGATTCAATATTTTCAATACAATACAATTTACAGAAGAAACCAATAATAACAATGAAGAAAAAATTAATTATCAAGATTCAAAATCATAATTTTAAAAGCAAAACTGCCAAACGGTGAGATGCCTGTTCGCTGTAGTTTAAACTGATATAGTTTATTATCATTTTCGTCAACTTCAAGGCAAACAACAGTTTGAACATTATTTGACGCTATTTTGTCCCTCATGCAGGTAGAAATAATATGTACAGGCCGAGACTGATGTATTTTACTGAACCCGTTTGTAATAAACGTATCGAACTGAAAATTGAGACAATGAATCGAATATTGAATTGAACGTTTATATTGAACAGTATCGATATTTCGGTGAATCGTTTCAGCCCTACAGATTAATATTGATTTAATTGTTAAGCAAGGATTTTTGTTGTTAAAAACTGTCATTTACAATATCAGTAAGTAATACTTTATTCATAAAGGCAACAATTTGGTTTGGGTTGCTTTACCCTTTAAGGGGAACCAGTGTACCAAGTTTGATGTCTTTCAAGCAAAGGGTTCTCAAGATATTGTGTGGACAATATCTAACTATGTCCAGTTTGATCCTTGACCTTGTGACTTCAAAATCAATAGGGGTCATCTACTCCTTAGGTAAATCTAGTGTACCAAGTTTGATGCCTATAACTTAGCAAAGGGTTCTCAAGATATTAAATGGATAGTATCTTACTATGCCCAATTTGACCTATGACCTCAAAATCAATAGGGGTTATCTACCTCTTAATGGAAACTAGTGTAACAAGTTTAATGTATGTTAAGCAAAGGGTTTTCAAGATATTGAGCAAACAACACCTGATCAAGTGGGCATATGAAAGTGATGAAAGGGTGCCTTAAAAATATGTGTGTAATTTAAAAAGGGGAAGAAGGATCTGGGCCCCTTATTCAACCTACTATTCAAACTTAAGTCCACAAATTATTTTCATCCACATGTATTTTTGCTGTAGTGTAAATGAACAAGACAAATGTATGTACCAAGGTGAATGGACTCTCGTGTATGACATCATGACCAACATTGATACATATATTAACAAGCAGGGTTGTATGATGAATGTATTGTATTCCCTTCCAATGAACTTACATAGCTGGCCAGATCTAAGGAGGCACCACTGTCCAACAATATGCGCACTATGTCTAAGAATCCGCCCTGGGCAGCAAAGAACAAAGCACAAGTGCCAGTCTGTAATTCAAAGATTATGAAAAAAATGTCACCAAGGAGAATGAAGTTCAGTGACAAACACATAGTCTATTTTCCTATTATTAGAATATCAGGATAATCTGTGGTATATCAAATGTTTGTTTTATGCTCAAGATGAATTTATTTTTTTCTATTAATACGGATAATCACAGTGTGGGGTATACTCACCAGTCTGCGAGCTGAAGGATCAGCACCTTGCTTTAGAAGTTCTTTTGCACAGTCAAGATGGTTGTTTGCAGCAGCTAGAATTAAAGGAGATGTCCCTTCCTTCAAAGACACAAAATTACTACACTTTCAATACTGTACTTCCAAACTCTAACAAGATGTCAAAGGGCCATAATTCTTACCTGTGTCACCTTACTCACACAGATATTAAGACTCCTTCATTTGGGACACTAAAAGTGTGAAATTTAAGGTAGCTCACTACATCAAGACTTATACATTTTATGACATTACATCACAAGATGACGATTCAAATGTTTTGTGTAATTACTTGCATCAATTGATTTACTTGTTTATATATGTAGCTCAGTGGATAAGGTATCGGGTTAATGACCTGCATATCCCGAGTTCAAATCCGCCAGTGTCTTTTGTGTCATTTATTGAAATAAATTTTTTAATCGGAAAGTCATGGTTTTTTTCTCTTCGAAACTGCATATTTTGCCATTTCGACATATCATTTTGTGCGGATTTGATAAACTCTTTCAAGGTGTAGTGAGCCACCTTAAACCCTTTTTATAACTCTGTAGTCATATGAATGAAGAAAATCAAATCTACATAATACATAAGGACAATGACATATTAATCTGACAAATTGTATCCTAGTATTTCTTGAGAAGGCAAGTTAAACAAAAAATTCTTGAACATATCTGCATAAAACTTTATATCCCTCATTGCTGCCCGCACTGGCCCATGGGTTGTGATTAAACACACTTAAATCTACACTACCCACGGATGCTTTAGCTTGTAAGTTATACCCTCATGGTTCTTATATTTCTATGTAAAATTTTAATGAACATGTATAATCTTTTTCAAAGAATATTTTGTGGTTAAGTGTGGCAGATATTAGCCCTGTAGTTCTGAAGATGAAGTTAAAAATATAAAAGTTGACAACAACATAAAAAAGCTCATCTGAGCTTATGACTTAAGTGAGCTAATATCAAAAGATATTCAATATGGTTTATCATATACTGAGTACAAATATTCTTTATCATAAATACTTCATTACAATTGAATATAGTAGGTTAACTACCTTGTCTTTGCAATCCACATGTACTTTTCCACTGTCTAATACACGTTTTAACTGCTCCAAATTTCCTTGTAAAGCAGCCAAGTGAAGCTGCTGGTCTGATGGAGTTTCCTTCTACAGAACAGTTTCTCACATAATCATTCTCAAATTTCTGACATACTATCATTGTGTTTTATGCAAACACCCAATAAATCAAACCATAACTCTCTACACCCCCCCCCCCACTTT
>NC_079167.1:7075029-7275029 GCF_947568905.1 Ostrea edulis | reverse complement strand
ATATCTCGCTATAGGGGAAGTGTTCCCAACCTGTTAAGTATAAACTGATATTCATCTTAATATTATCCCTGGACCCAGGTTTAATGTTGAGAGAGTCAGACTGGAGGTTATATTGTAGAATGGGAATTCAACAACACCAGCTGATGTTGCTACTTTGCCAACCTATTGGAACTTTATTTTGCAGATGTAGGTTCCGAGAAGCAAGGATTCAGTAGTCGGATGTGATTTTTCTACAAATTAATCATGTCTACTTTGACCCCTATTGAAATTCTGTGTAATTGCATGCTAATGTTATTCATAAAAAAAACTGAAATGTGAGGAGGCTAGTCAGGCTACCTAATTCGTTTGTTGGTCTTTGGACCGTTAAAACAGCAATTGCATCATATTAACCATATGGCCCTTGCTCTAAATCTCCATGGGGGTAAGGGCAAAATCTCTGATTGCATTATTTTAGAATTATATAGAGTAAATATCATAAAATTGTATTCAGGTATATATATATATATATATATATATATATATATATATATATATATATATTCATACTGCTTGCAATGTCATGAATTAATGTAATTTAGAATAATCTTTTTTTTTTCAAACAGAGCATCTCTGAAAAACAGATGGAAAAGGTTTATACAAGAAAGCTCCCATAAAAAATTCTTCTTAGCTCAAACCTTTCCTTAAAATTTCAAAATATATTTGGTGATTGAATTGAAAGTTGATATCAGGATCACACACAGGCAAAAATCTGAGAAATGTTTCATTATTTTCTTCCTCATTTCGTATTTGTGAAATGATATCAAGTTTCTCATCATTGTCATTCTGCTGGAATTACTGTTAAAATTTCTATGGTTGGCCATTACTGTGAACAAGTTCCTAAAGCACATAAAATTTTTAATCGATGGAAAAATTCAAACAGTGACAGTGTTAAAAAATAAACTGTCTGTGACAAAGTTGCATAACCATTAACATGATTCCGGTGGTCTAATGGGAACTTTCAATGAAAGGCTTTAGATGTTGATTGAAGAATTTGCTTGTTTGAATTTATTCAAATTGCTAAACATATTCCACATTGAATCTGATTTTCAATTTTCAGCTCTGCGAGCAACAGAATTATTGCAGCAAAAGACCATGCATCAATTCAGATAAATATTGCTGACGTAAGTTATTTTTCTTTATATATTTTGCATCTTCTTTGCATTGTAATTTAGAATAAAAGAAAAATGAATTCCTTTTGACTTTAGCAATGGAACAGAACAACATTTTAATGAGTACTAAAACTGGGGTTAGCTGATAAATATAACTTTAAATACAAAAAGTAGCAAAAATATGTACTTTATTTAATAATTAGCATACACTACAGAAAATGTGTATGAGCTTTTGAAGTTTCTGGAACTTGGAATGTTAGGCTAGTATGTGCTTCAAAACGCATTAGATTATTTATTGATTATCAATCCTAGTCCATCCCCGTCATGTATCAACAACATTTTGTTAGCTATACATAGTATAAAATCCAAATGTTTACGCACTGAATGGCTAGAATTTGTGAATAATACAAGCATCCTCATGTAGTATCTATTCAATATTGTTCAATTAGGCAAGCGTTTAAAAACTAAGTCCAAAGGGGTTTGTCTGTCAGAAATTCCTTTAGTGGTAAAATTATTGAAAGTTTTGACATCTGAAAAATAAAAATCAGATTAAAAAACAGACATGGGTTAGGATAGGGCTACATCTTTTGAAGATGAGAAAGGATACAATGTTTTAAATTATGACCAGTCTCTTGCTATTGTGTGAGCAGCCTTGATACGGGGTTGACAGGATATTTTAGAATTGGTTGTAATTGTATTTTGGCCTAGTATCATTACACTTAATGTGTTGTACTACAGGTGGATCCCAGCACTGGCCGTATGACTGGATCTAACACAACTTATGCCATCTGTGGAAACATCAGAAGAATGGTAAGTATATCAGTGGGAAAATTTTATAATATTGCATGTCAGCATAATCACTTTGGCTTTGTGTAAAGTACATGTGATGCTTTCATCTTCTTCAGCAATTGTCCTACATTAAAATGGGATAATAGCAAAAATTCATACATGCATGATCTTTGTTCCCTAATCTGCTTTGTTTGTGAAGATTAAAATAAACATTGATTCATTCTCTAGGGAGAATCTGATGATTCCTTGAACAGATTAGGGAAAAGAGACAACCTCATTGCACAGTAAGTAGACAGGCCGGAGAGCAGAAATTTGTACTCGAAGGTGGACATTGAGATTTTTTTTTTTAAATTCATTTTGAATTCAAATACTGGTAAAATCTTTCTTTAAGTATTGGTTGTATTTGTTTTACAGGAACTTCTGATGAGGATGTGATGCTTGGTGTTGTTGATTTTGATCAATAAAGACATCTACACAAGTACAACATTGTTCCTGATTATCATTGATATTGCTCTTGAGAGTAGAACATGTTATTTAGAATTGGTATTCAAAGCAGAAGGATACATGCTAGAAAACAATGAATAGCTTGTGTTCACCAAGTTGTAAGCAACCATACTGGTTTTACTGGAATTTATAATTAGGACCCATGGCACTTATAGAACCTCAAGAATACAGTCAGATTAGAATTACTATAAATTCCTCGCTTTGCTCGATATAAAGACAGTTGCAATATGGCCACTGAAGTTCAGGTGGTTTAATCAATATGGAAGTATCTTCATAGTGTAGATTAAATTTTCTTCACCCCATGGCTTTGGAACCAGGTGAGTCCACAATAGTGATTTAAGGATTTATGCTCTTTTATGTCCCAAAATTTCTTCATATTGATTGTGGAGGCTCGGTGGTTGGACCATTTGCTTAGTGACCGGGAGGTCGTGGGTTTGAGACCCATTTGTGCCTTGGCCACATCTGACCCAAGACGTAAGGATGGTGAGTGCTCTTTCGTTAAAGACTTGGCATTTAGAACTGGGAGTTGCTTTAAAGTTAAACTTTAAAGATTGAGGTCACTGCCGGCATTTGTATAAGACCCTCACTGCTGTAGCCCTGCAGGTCTCAGTATGAATGAAAAATTCTTGAAAGGAAGTAAAATGAAACAAACTAAAACTTTTTGAAGGCTGAATCTGAGTGTGCCTATGTTGGAATAATTACTGACCCATCTTCCATACTTTCCCCTTTCTTCATACCTCCGTAGTAGGTGTTTATAATCATGAACATTGTGATTTAGGTGAGCATTGTTGTCCATGGGCCTCTTGTTTCAACATAGTAGGATGCGTTTCTGCATCAAATCTGGCTTTGCATACTTTAAAACCATCTTTATTAGCCAAGAATTTCTGATACCTTTTTTTCACCTCAAAGTAGTGTATGGGTAACCCCCGGCTAGCAAAGATGAGTTAAAAATGTGAAAAAAATAGTGATGAGTTCTAACTAGTTAATTAGCTGCAACACGTGGAAGATAGGGTTCCCAATGCTTACAAGCTGAACATTTCCTTCTTATCCAAGACGATCATAGAACTTGTACCAAAGAACATAAAATGCATGTACCTTTTAATATGATAATGGCATCTTACTTGACCTATCCTTTTTTAGGTCACCTGAACTTTCAGCAGTTGATTTTAAGTCTGTCGGACTTCTTTTGAATGTTTTTAAATTTGGATGTAAGTAATCCCCAAAGTCTAATATATCGATAAAGATGTAAATTTCCATCTCGTCAATTCTTCACTTGTCCGCATTATTCAGCCGATGATGAGTTAGAATAGAAAACCAAACATTGCACAGCCTTGTTTTACTCCATTGTCTAGAACAGTGCAGTTTGTGTTGTTATATTGGAGTTTCCTACATGTTTGGAATTCCCGACCTTTTTATTAGTTTCCATAGGCTCTCGTACACGGAATTGAACTTTTTTCAAAGTCTACAAAAATATGCCTTGAAATGAATTCCAATTTAAAATGTTTCTTAGGATGAATAACTGTTCTGCTGTTTTTCTGCCTCCGCAGAATCCTGCTTGCCCTTCGGTCTGCTGCTCATCAATTCTCATGTATTCTTCCTCTTAATATTTTGCCCGGGATCTTGCTTGATACTGATACAACGCGATTCCCATTTAATTTTCACAAACTACTGAAAAAGTGAAGATAACGAACAGTGACCAGTCTCATAAATCCTATACAGAAATTAAGAGAAGGGGAAACACTTACCCCTTGACAAACCTGGGGTATGATCAGGTTCGTAGGAGGAGTAAACATTCCCTGTTGACGGGTCACACCTGCCGTGAGCCCTATATCTATGGAGCGCCAAATTAACATAAACTCAAATAATTGAAGTTATCTTTAATTATTTGAAAATATCACCAATTCATTTGATGCGCACAACAATTCAAATAATGATCTCTTAAAATAATTAATGATATCTTCATTGCGCGCATTGATTGAATTGATGATAGCGTTGATTATTCTGCTGAACTGATGTGCTCTGTTATTCAATTGTTGCTCTAATTAATGGGGCTCGCATCAATTCAATAAACGTTTGCAATAATTGACTTATTGCTCTCTTCAATTGAATTAATGATATTATTAATTCGGTTGATGCGCACAGTAATTAAATCATTGCTCTCTTCAATTAAATTAATGATATCATTAATTAATTTGAAGAGAGTAATATCCACAATTGAATTAATTATCTCTTTAATCGAATTGTTGCTCTTTTTAAAAGAATTGATGCGTGCATTAATTCCTTATACAAACACATTGTAGATAGTTAAAGGTATCTTCAATTGAATTAAAGAGATCATCAAATCCTTTATACCGAGCTCTGAATTTCATTTTTGCAAGCAATATATCCACCACATTGATACTCATAAAATGAATAGAGGAGAGCAATAACTGAATTGATGCACACATTAATTCAATTGATGAGAGCATTAGTTGAATTGATGATATCTTCAAATAAATAAAGATTTCTTCAATCTTTAGCTCACCTGGGGCCACAATAGGGGATCAAAGTTTTACATACAAATATATAGGAAAAATCTTTAAAAATCTTCTTCTCAAGAACCACTAAGCCAGAAAAGCTGATATTTACATGAAAGCTTTCTGACATAGTGCAGATTCAAGTTTGTTCAAATCATGGCCCCTGGGGGTTGGATGGGGCTACAAGGGGGGATCAAAGTTTTACATACAAATATATAGGGACATTCTTTAAGAATCTTCTTCTCAAGAACCACTGAGCCAGAAAAGCTGATATTCACATGAACATCTTCCTAACATAGAGCAGAGTTAAGTTTGTTCAAATCATGGCCCCCTGTTGTAGGATGGGGCCACAATAGGGGATCAAAGTTTTACATACAAATATATAGGAATTGTTTTTAAAAAAATCTTCTTCTCAAGAACCACTGAGCCAGAAAAGCTGATATTTACATGAAAGCTTTCTGATATAGTGCAGATTCAAGTTTGTTCAAATCATGGCCCCTGGGGGTAGGATGGGGCCACAAGGGGGGGGATCAAAGTTTTACATACAAATATATAGGAAAAATCTTCAAATATCTTCTTCTCGTGAACCATTGGGCCAAAGAAGATCACATTTACATGAAAGCTTTATGACATAGTGTAGATTCAAGTTTGCAAAAACTATGGCCTCCAGGGGTAGGTTGGGGTCATAATAAGGACTACGGTTTTACATGCAAATATATATAGGAAGTCTTCTGATATGGACCAAGGTGACTCAGGTGAGCGATGTGGCCCATGGGCCTCTTGTTTAAGTTTATGTTGATTGGCGCTCCATATATATCTTGTCAGGTAAATGGAGTAATCTCTATTCAAAATCAGTATCACTGTATGTAAAGTACGGCCTAATAATTGGTATGAAACACGCAAGACAGCATTCTACCTAATAAATATAACAACCATTTAATTTGCGAAATGCTGACTGTTGAAACCCTCTCAGTAGCCTCCCTTGATATAAATATTGATCATGCCGGTGATAATGGTATGTGAGATGTTGACTGGATATAAGCCAAAGCCATTCTGTTTGTCATAATGTTGAGTTATAATTTTGTCGGTAGAAGGGATGTTCAATAAGATATCCAAATACGAAGCAGATACTTGTATTAAAAAAAAACCTCTTTTATTTCGAGTTCACTGTGATATATCTAAGCAATATATGAATGAAAATCGGTATTGTTAATAGATAATCTATATACATTGTATCTAAATGTCGAGTTGAAGACCACAGTAGGAGTTGTTTTTTGTTTTTTTTTCTCATAAATTGTGCCTAATTAGAATACAAAAACAGGTTGGCTAATAATGAAGCACAGTTCGTGCCCATGGAAATTCCAACAAACTGCATGTGGGAAGACTACGTAGATATTATCAATGAGGGACTCTAGCATATTTTAATGAACAAGTGAAGATAACGAACAGTGATCAATCTCATAAATCCTTTAAAGAACATACCACAGGTGGAATCAGGTTCCTTGGAGGTATAAACATCCCCTGTTGACGGGTCACATCCGCCGTGAGCCCTATATATATTTTTAATTTGTTATTTTTTAGGGGGGGGGTGTTATAGATTATATGAAAAATCTGCTGAGCCCTATATATATTTTTAATTTGTTATTTTTTAGGGGGGGGGGGTGTTATAGATTATATGAAAAATCTGCTAGTAAGTGAATTGCTATATATTACAGTGCCCTTTATTGTTTTGCCTGGTCATAAGTTTTGAATTATACAGAAATATAACATATTTTTCAGAGTTTGGGGAACAGTGGGATAGTAACCAAGGATAAATACAATAGACGACCTCTTTAATCATTCCCGTGGGGATCCGGGTTAGAATAGATCCTCAGTACCCCCTTGCTTGTCGTAAGAGGCGACTAAATGGGGCGGTCCTTCGGGTGAGACCGCAAAAACCGAGGTCCCGTGTCGCAGCAGGTGTGGCACGATAAAGATCCTTCCCTGCTCAATGGTCATAAGCGCCGAGCATAGGCCTAAATTTTGCAGCCCTTCAGCCGCAGTGGTGACGTCTCCATATGAGTGAAATATTCTCGAAAGGGACGTAAAACAATATTCAATCAATCAATCTTTAATCATATGTAAATTTAAGAATGCAATATAAATATTTCTCATTAAACTGAAATTTTTTCTAAAAATTGAAATTATCCTACAATCAAACGCATTGAAGTGGTAAAAAATTTTCTATCGTATGAAACGCTTGGAGAGCTGGTAATGACACGCCCACTTTTCCGATTAAAACCACAGGTAGCACGCGAGTTTTGCTGGTAAGGAAGGTGTTGGAAAAGAGTATAAATAAATAAACGCAATGAAAATAAGCCTAGTTTTTACGTAAATATATTTATATGTATAGACATTTCCATGCAAAAATATATATAACACTGCGCATACAGAATTGTCAAGTAACGTTGAGATATCTGGTGTTACGGTAAAAGTATCGCTTTCTGAAATTTCTTTCAATGCACGCGTTATTGCAAGTTTTACACACAGCAACACGTGCCGAAGAAGAACAAAATAATCTGCCCATTAAAAAAAGAAAACTAATATCATATTTGATATTTTGCGTATATCTGACATTTGAGGTGTTTCTGAAACAATATCGAATTTTATGTAAAATACTTAGAAATAGGAGTCAGCGATGAGTTAGTATCCGCCTATTGTATTTGCCTGTAAACAAGCGTTTGACAAAAAAAAAAAGAAGTATTACAAAAATTCAAATTTTCAATATACAAATTGTCAGATAGTGATGAGCAAAACAAAGTATTTTTATTCATTTAACTATCTGTTATAATAAAAACAGAAGAAATTTGCGAAGTTGATTTTCAATCCACTTGTACATAAACATATTCTCCTTTGCATTGTTCCTTTCATATTCCTAATAAAAATACGTTTGTAAAAGTATTCATTTATGTACGAAATGAGAATGAAACGAAGTGGAATTTAAATCAATTTAGAAACAACACATTAATATTGGAATTTCAATCCAATGTTTTCCAATCGTCCGCGAATAGTTAGTACCCAGTTTCTCCGTCTTCAATTGAGTATGTTACAAGAAATCACCAACCCATCATCGGGTAGATAAAGCGGGGCAAGATAGACACTGTAACAGGACAAATTCTTTGAAGTGTGAATGTCACTAGTCATTCATAATGTTCAATACGAGCATTCACAGGGCGGTACTCGCGGGATGGAGAAGAGCTCGGGAAGAACTCGTGTTAATTTGCTTGCTAGGGAGTTTTTTAACATGCAAAGAACTGTTTCATATTTAACATCCCTTACTTACTGTTTAGACCAAAATGAGTAGGGGGTGGACGAAACGATACGCTTACCTACACATTAAAGGGGACTTGAGATCCCCACCCCTGCATTACTGGAATAACGCCAGTGAGATATGTGTGTACATATTTCCTCGTTAAGAGAGCAATAATTGATGAATTGATGATATCTTCAAATAATTGAAGATATCTTCATAATCGTTATAATTAAATTTTGGAAAGAACAGGCCCATAACATTTCCATAGGTACTAACTCGTTATAACGAGATAATTAACTCATTATAACAAGATACTAACTCGTTATAACGAGATAGCTAATTCATTATAACGAGATAATCAATTCGTTATAATGAGTTAATTATCTCGGTATAACGAGATGATTAACTCGTTATAACGAGATACTAACTCGTTATAACGAGATATTTAAGTCGTTATAACAAGATAACTAACTCGTAATAACGAGATACTAACTCGTTATAACGAGATAACCAACTCGTTATAACGAGGTACGAACTCTTTATAACGAGATAATTATCTCGTTATAACGAGATACTAACTCGTTATAACGAGATAGCTAATTCATTATAACGATATAATGAATTCGTTATAATGAGTTAATTATCTCGGTATAACGAGATGATTAACTCGTTATAACGAGATACTAACTCGTTATAACGAGATAATTAAGTCGTTATAACAAGATAACTAACTCGTAATAACGAGATACTAACTCGTTATAATGAGATAACCAACTCGTTATAACGAGGTACGAACTCTTTATAACGAGATAATTATCTCGTTATAACGAGATACTAACTCGTTATAACGAGATAGCTAATTCATTATAACGAGATAATCAATTCTTTATAATGAGTTAATTATCTCGGTATAACGAGATGATTAACTCGTTATAACGAGATACTAACTCGTTATAACGAGATAATTAAGTCGTTATAACAAGATAACTAACTCGTTATAACGAGATACTAACTCGTTATAACGAGATAACCAACTCGTTATAACGAGATGCGAACTCGTTATAACGAGTTAGATTTTTTTTTCACTTTTCAAAAATGAGCCTATCCGGCTTTCGTAGTATTTACCTTTTTATCTAGGGTTGTTTTTGTTTTGTTTTTTTCTTCTCCGAATTCAGTGAAGCTGATATATGGGCTGATTAATTTTGCTCCTTTTGGGGGAACAATCTAGGACATTTAGAGATTACATGTATTTGGGTCATGCATAAAACGTATTCTCTTTAGAAAAGTGGACAGACATGCTTGACTACTTCTCTAAAGAGAATAGTGTAAAACGCAGTGTTAACTGGAGGTTACGTTTCGTTTGACGAAATTTCCTAATGTTAACATAAACTCAAATAATTGAAGATATCTTCAATTATTTGAAGATATCATCAATTCATCAATTATTGCTCTCTTTAATTGAATTAATGCGCGCATTAAATCAATTATTGCTCTCATCAAATGAATTAATGCGCGCTGCAATTCAATTACTGCTCTCATCAATTGAATTAATGCGCGCATCAATTGAATTAATGAGAGCAATAATTGATTTAATGCGCGCATTAATTCAATTATTGCTCTCTTCAATTCAATTGATGCTCTCATCAATTGAATTAATGAGAGCAATAATAGATTTGATGCACGCATTAATTCAATTATTGCTCTCTTCAATTCAATTGATGAGAGCATCAATTTAGTAGAAATATTGCGCGCAATAATTAATTTAGAGCTCGATATAAATAATTTGATGATCTCTTTAATTCAATTGAAGATATCTTTAATTATTTACAATGCTATTGTATAAGGAATTAATGCGCGCATCAATTCTTTTAAAGAGAGCAACAATTCAATTAAAGAGATCATTAATTCAATTGTGGATATGTTGAATTGAAGATATCTTTAATTATATAGTTGCTCTCTCTAAAAGAATTATTGCTCTCTTCAGATGAATTAAAGATATCATTAATTCAATTGAAGAGAGCAATAATTGAATTAATGTGCGCATTAAATCAATTATTGCTCTCATCAAATGAATTAATGCGCGAGATCATTAATTCAATTAAAGCGCGCATCAATTCAGCTGAAGAATTAATGCTATCATCAATTCAATTAATGCGCGCAATAATTCAGAATTGAAGATATCATTAATTATTTGAAGAGATCTTTAATTAAATTGTTGCGCGCATCAAATGAATTAATGATATCTTCAAATAATTGAAGATATCATCAATATCTTCAATTAATTGAAGATATCATCAATATCTTCAATTAATTGAAGATATCTTCAATTATTTGAGTTTATGTTAATTTGGCGCTCCATAGTGTTTGGATAGAGCTTTTACCAAATACTCGCAATTTTGATGCTAAATACATATATACCAATACATACTCAACGCCACAAAGTTTCAGTCAGAGTGTACTTTTATGTATAAAAATTTGGGCAAGCTCAAACAAAGTCATAATTCAGAGGGTCTTCATTTGCAAATTTCGAGATCACCAGTATATGAATTCTATTGCAAGGGACTGTTTCAAAATTCAATTATCGATGCATTCAAAGAGGACCTCCGGTAGAGCTATAGTGTTATATAGTATGTATATACTTCTCAGTTTTTTGGAGGTGTGGGTGTTACTGTACAGGTATTACAAAGTTGATATTTACAGTTTAATATTTAATATGAAATTATCCCTTTTGGGAGTGATCCTTAGATTGGACGAATGTACCGGATGTGAGATCAGTTAAACTCGTTACATTGAAGGGTAGGTAATACATATCGATATGTTATACAAAAGTCTCCACGCATGACTGATGTTGTACAGGTCCACATAAAAACGATGAAATGGCTGCCACTGAGTTGTGTTCTCCGAAGATAAACACACTCGACCGTTTTATTCCCTATCGGCCCAACCTTGATGTCAATGTCGCCCACGCCCGGGTGATGAGTCCACCCAGTGAAACGAAGAAGCACCCGTCGCCATGGAGCAATGATCGACAACGACTCTATAGTGATGTTCTTGATGGAATTCTCGATACCCCGGGACAAAAACGAGTGTTACCGATAACGCGCTGTCAAAGTCCAGAGACTCAAAGTAAGATATTCTTGCATTTCAGAACGATATCATCTATAATTCTGCATGTTAAAACCTGAAATTACATTAATTGACCTACGTGTATTATATGTACATTATGTTCTGTTCCTGTAGATGATCTCAAACTTTGTTCACAAAGGCCAAGAAGACGAGTGATTACGTCGCCTAAAAATATCCTTGATATGCCTAAAATCCGAAATGATTTCTGTAAGTTACACTTTCATTTTATTCTATCTTTTCGAGCTTTTTTGTGAAACCGCATTCTGTTGGGCCTGCTGTGAAAATGCATTTTTGTAACTCCAGACACCAATGTACTTGACTGGGGACAATCAAACAGGATCTTGGTTGCTTTGGAGAAGACTGCATATATCTGGGATGTCGAATCAAAACTTTGCCAGAAAGTAGATGCTGTAAAAGACGAGGAGGCCAGCTCTTATTTTGTATCTGCTGTCTGTTGGGATAACGAGGGCCATTTGGTGGCAACAGGAGACAGCCAAGGGCATTTAAAGGTTAGATACCAGTCATATTATACATTTAAAGGTTAGATACCAGTCATATTATACATTTAAAGGTTAGATACCAGTCATATTATACATTTAAAGGTTAGATACCAGTCATATTATACATTTAAAGGTTAGATACCAGTCATATTATACATTTAAAGGTTAGATACCAGTCATATTATACATTTAAAGGTTAGATACCAGTCATATTATACATTTAAAGGTTAGATACCAGTCATATTATACATTTAAAGGTTAGATACCAGTCATATCACACATTTAAAGGTTAGATACCAGTCATATTATACATTTAAAGGTTAGATACCAGTCATATTATACATTTAAAGGTTAGATACCAGTCATATTATACATTTAAAGGTTAGATACCAGTCATATTATACATTTAAAGGTTAGATACCAGTCATATCATACATTTAAAGGTTAGATACCAGTCATATCATACATTTAAAGGTTAGATACCAGTCATATCATACATTTAAAGGTTAGATACCAGTCATATCATGCATTTAAAGGTTAGATACCAGTCATATCATGCATTTAAAGGTTAGATACCAGTCATATCATACATTTAAAGGTTAGATACCAGTCATATTATACATTTAAAGGTTAGATACCAGTCATATTATACATTTAAAGGTTAGATACCAGTCATATCACACATTTAAAGTTTAGATACCAGTCATATTATACATTTAAAGGTTAGATACCAGTCATATTATACATTTAAAGGTTAGATACCAGTCATATTATACATTTAAAGGTTAGATACCAGTCATATTATACATTTAAAGGTTAGATACCAGTCATATTATACATTTAAAGGTTAGATACCAGTCATATTATACATTTAAAGGTTAGATACCAGTCATATCACACATTTAAAGTTTAGATACCATTCATATTATACATTTAAAGGTTAGATACCATTCATATTATACATTTAAAGGTTAGATACCAGTCATATTATACATTTAAAGGTTAGATACCAGTCATATTATACATTTAAAGGTTAGATACCAGTCATATTATACATTTAAAGGTTAGATACCAGTCATATTATACATTTAAAGGTTAGATACCAGTCATATCATACATTTAAAGGTTAGATACCAGTCATATCATACATTTAAAGGTTAGATACCAGTCATATCATACATTTAAAGGTTAGATACCAGTCATATCATACATTTAAAGGTTAGATACCAGTCATATCATACATTTAAAGGTTAGATACCAGTCATATTATACATTTAAACGTTAGATACCAGTCACATTATACATTTAAAGGTTAGATACCAGTCATATTATACATTTTTGACCATGCTCCATGCCCTTTATAGAGATAGTTTTTACTGATAATGGCGATTATTGATTGTGTATAAAAAAAATTATTTCTCTGAGGTTATTTTGCTGAATATTTGCATCAATACATGTACATATCTCGATGTTGTGCATTGTATTATACCACTTTACGGTACACGCTTAAATACCCATTTGTACGCTTATATATTTACATTTGCCAATGCACTTCCTAATATGACAGTACTAATGAAATTGACATTCAATTTCGTGTAACATGAAGTTGGTCACGTGATCAGTCTTTTCTTGCGTATGAATACAATCACCGCTTCAAAAGTCAGTTCCTGTACTTTCACATGGCTTGCTCATGCAATGCAGTGGGGGATTTACAAAACATATTACACCTGAACATGTACATGTACTAACATATTTAACTTAGTTCACAATGGAGACTTGACCCACTCCATATGAAAATCTGCTTGGAAAAGTCAAATGTACTGTTTTGTGCGTTTTCAGGCGCGTAGCTACGTTTACGTCAAAACGCCCGGGCGTACACATAAAAAAACCCAAAAAACTATTAAATGCTACAAACATAGGTGAAAAATAAGTGTCTGCAGTATCTGCGGTAAATTAGTCTCCCCCGGACCCCCTACCAGGGTCCTGCCCTGGACCCGCTGGGGGCCTTGAGCGGCCCCCAGACCCCTCGCCATACAATAGGCTACACATTAATTAACTCAGGCTACGCCACTGGTTTTTCGTGTGTAGGTGATTTTAAGTAGGATTTTTTCAATGTTCCTTTAAAATGGGCATATCGAAAAAGCATTTTTGGAAACTATGGATTGATTGTTTTAACTAGAATGCAAATTTTTCTTTTTCTGGAGAGTTTCAATTTTAACTTTGATATTTGTCCCTCTGTGGGTTCTCGGCTCGATAAAGTCACCCATCTTCTTTTAGCTCACTCAAATGACCCGGATAAGGTCTGTGGACCTCTTTGTTAACGATAATATACTAGCTAGTTGTCTCAGTACACGAAATATCAAGATCGTTAAAACAGCCGGGTAACATAAGATTTTACACTGAAAATAACCCGTAGCTATTTAGCAAAAACGTTGGATCTCAAAAACCCGGTGCTCGAACCCATCTGTAAGTAAGTTAGTAAGACATAATGCAATTTCATTGGTAGGTTTTCGATCCAGAAACGGAGAAAACTGTTCGGAGTGTAAATGGAGATGGAAAGACCACGGTTAGCGTAGTGAAGTGGAGGAACAACGAAATATACACGCAAGTATAATTATGCAAATAGCAGAGAAACACCAGTCTCTCTAGCATATAAGTATAGTTCATGACATCAAAAAATTTCACTACCAATAAAATGATTTAATTTCTATGATGTAATTCATTATTCTTTCAGTGGAGATCGCAAAGGAGGGGTTTTCCAATACGACGTCAGATGTCCCACCATGGCTGGTCGACTGGTTGGACATGGACAAAATGTCTGTGGAATGGCGCTGTCTGATAATTCCCATGACATGGTGACGGGTAGTAACAGCGGAATTGTCAGGTTATGGGATTTACGAACGCATAAGTGTTTCAGAACGATCAAAGCCCATAGCGCATGTGCTAAGGTTCGTTTCTTCATTTTTTGCGTAGTAATCGCAGTACACAATTTACTGAGTTATCATTAGTCACTAAATGTATATTAGACAATGTTATTTTTATAAGAAATACATGTAGGCGCTGGCATGGTGTCCATGGCGATCCAGCGTTATAGCAACCGGGGGCGGAGCACAAGACGGTTATATTAAACTGTGGCAGATTCATACAGGAGAATTGATTAGCGAAACCTCAACCAAGTCTCAGGTGTGTTTAAAAAATGATAATGTATAAACAATGATACGTTTAGTGATATGCATGCTCTGTTATGGTGTACATGTATGTATACACTATATATGTGCATATTTGTTTCTGTGTTCAATAAAAGCTATTTCCCTATACCTTGGCGTGATTTAGATATGTGGGTTACTATGGTCAGTAGAGTACCAAGAACTTGCTTCCACCCATGGATCAGTAACCCCAGAGAATAATGACATTGTTTTGTGGAAGATGTCAAGGTTTCAGTTTGAACCCCTGGCAAGACTGCAACAGCATCTAGCACGGCCTCTTCACATGGCACTCAGTCCTGATGGCACCACAATTGGTAATCATATTTATCGTAATTCAACCATGCTCAGGTGCTACACACGTATGATTCACATATGTCGTGTAGTACCTTCTTAGGCCCATTGTGCCTATCCATTGTGGATTTCAGGTAAAAAAAAAAAATAAAAAGTCAAGATGCCTTGTACATGTTCTAAAGTGGTAGTGCTGATGCGATTCATTCTTGTTTGACAACATGGAATTAGTACAACTCACAAAGCACATGATGTAATGACGTTAGTATGTTTCCATAGAAAATAGTTACTAGTATGCATAATAGTAGTTTATTGAAAGATAATATGCGTTTCCTGTTTTCCTTCATTGTGTCGAGTAATATTTTTTTCTCCTAGTTTTCTTCGTTAGGGATTATTTTATCGTAAAAGTGAATTTTATTGCCCAGCAATAACAATTACGAGGCATTGTGAAATTGTTTTCAGCTTCCGCCGGAGTAGATGAAATTATGTGTATCTGGGAATGTTTTCCGGGAAATCGCGAACACCACCGGAAACTATCATCGTCATCACTCGATTTGAACCAGATGATCCGATGACATTGACCAAAGTCTTGCTTCAAGTTTTCTTCCTATTGTCCAGAAGAACTATATATACACTACCTGTAAATCCATTAGTTAGAAGTTATAATTTCAATTGTATTTATATGTGTTAAATTTATGTTTGTTGAATATTGTAAATTAAAGAAATAATTATTGTACATGTTCTTAGTTATCTTAACTCACCAGAGTTGGTGGCACAACTTGTGAGTTTTTATGCCCCCGTAATCGGAGATTCAGAGTCATATATAGTTCCTGGTCTGTCTGTTTGTCAGTTAGTATGTTTATATGTTTTTCTGTTTGTCCGAAAAAAATTAACCTACCCCATAACCTTTAAATGAATGGGGATTGGGATTTCATATTTCACTTGTGTATTCCTTTCTTTTGGTACCAAAGTGATTTGACCATGTGACCTTCACCTTAAAGTTTAATCTATTTTTGAAAAAAACCCTTTAATATTGGCAATAACGTTTGAATAGTTAGTAATACGGCTTTCATATTTCATATGTGTATTCCTTTTGACAAGACCTTTATGTAACAAATTCCTTTACCTCCTGTTTTACCTTCTTTTTTTTTGGAAAACATTAAACTATGCCATAACTTTTGAATGGTTAGTGATATGGCTTTCATTTTCACATTTGCATTCCTTGTGACAAGACTTTTTTGGTATCATAATTACTTTGCTGCCACATGAGGGCATCGGTGTTTCGCAAACTTATCTTGTTATTGATGAAATTAAAGTAATCCCCCATACCACATCAAATAACGTTAGAAACGTTGTTCACGAGTCGCCAGGATTATCACACGTTCAACGAATCCGATGTCATTTTGGTGACTGTTTAGACCGTATCCCCGTCCATTAGTTTGAACCCATTTTATCGTCTACGTCACTGTTAAGATCATTTATACAGAGAGCATACGCTTTTCGTAATACGCCTGCCAGTCTGTCTGTTTTCATTGTTGGGTTGACGTCTCCTCTTTAGAATGAATATCAGCTTGAAGTTTTAACATTTATAATATCTCTACAAAGCAGGACAAAGTTAAGAGTTATGTCATAATGTCAATAAGTGTATGTGTTTTGTGTGTATTTTATTAATTTCGGGAGAGGGCAATGTGCGTGCGTGTTTTTTGTTTTTTTTATTTTTATTTTTTGTTTGTGTGTTTGTTCTTTTTTGCTGAAGTGGTTTTTGGTCGATATATATTTGCGTAAAATGAGTTCTGGGAACCAGGTTTTTTAAGAAAAACATTTTTCAATCCCTAATTGGCCCCCAGGATAAAAATGAAAATTCCGAAACCTATTTACTAGACACCACCATTGGTATTCCAAAAGCTGAATTGGCTTTTGCTTAAAATGTAAATATAAGGGGGTGCTTGAGAAAGAAGACGGACAGACGGACCGGGCTAACAACACTGGACTTTCTTTATAAGTGTGGGTATAGCAAGCTCAGCTTTGTATGTGTATATATATAAATAAAGTTGAAATTATTTGTTTTATATTGCGAAAGTGTAACTGAAGATTTCATTACCATCTCTATTGTTCAAAATTACATTAAAAAAGAGGAAGAGGAGGATAAAAACCTTTCTTTAACAATCTGTAAAACACATTTAATCATTTCATGCACAATTTGTTCTTTCACCACGGTGGGTATTTTATTTACCAATTATTCAGAATGACGGTGGAGTGAATATTAATATCCATGTCACCATGATAATGCTATTGATCAACTGTTTGTATATAAATAGAGGAGGATGACATATTCGTGCAATAGCTGGAAGCGGGGACTACAATCCACAGGTATTTTTCTACTCAAAAAATAAGTTCGATTCTTTTAAAAGATTCGAGTCACATCTATATTTGGTCCGTGTGTCTGTCCTTAACGTTTGAAATACATAAGACAATGACGCAATGTTTTCCATTTGAGAATTTTTCACCAATATAAAGACGCTACCAGCTGTAAACAAAAGTGCTGCAAACTTTGACCTACCGATATGCTTGAGGATAATTCTTTGTCGCGCCAACGCTTACTGTGACTAGGGACCTTTGTTTATAAGGTAATATTTACATTTCCAATGCTTTTTCTTCAGTATCTTTACTGTAGTGATAGTAATTATAATGATAGCCATTTCCTCATGAATGTGAACAATGTGCGTATGAATCTTGTTAAATATAGTAAGACTATTTTAACGGTTGGGAATTCCGATGAAATGAAAGTAGAATGTAGATATAAAAATAAATTTCATTTTTAGAAAAGAGATGAGGGTATGAACTTCATCGCTTCACGCCACCATAGTTTCAACCACAGGGGCTAAGCCCGTTTTGCGCCCAAACTCTGTGAAGCCATAAATATAGAAAATATGGTATCAAAGAATTCGGGCCCAAAACGGACTTCATGAAGTATTCTGGAGTGAAGCGTCGTATTTCATGCCCGCATGTATTTTCAAAAATGAAAGTTATTTCCTAAATATCGGGGAGAAAACCGCGTGATTTTCGCTCTTAATACCCACAGGTGCTTGTGGACAGGACTTCCGGTACCCCCCTTCTTTTATTTTTAAATGTTCAATGCCTTGGGTATGTCGGACGTATTTTTGATAAAATATGTAACTTCAGAGTTTATCTATTTCAATGGAATACAAAAATCTCGCATAGAACCCGTTTTTAAAAATGTCATATCACCGATCATATATGTTCATATATTATGATCGGTGATATGCCATTTTTAAAAACGGTTTCTATGCGAGATTTGTCCTGTCCACAAGCACCTGTGTTAATACCAGGCACTTTGTCAAGGAACAGTCACTACCTATGTTACGTGCAAACGTCGTAGGTTTGAAGCGGCTACTAGTCTGCCGGTTGCGAGCCCTTTGGAACCACTAGTCCACCGCAATGGAAATGCAATGACCTCAGGTCTAGGTGATGGTCATACTGGTAGGTCAAAGGTCAAACTTGTCACTGATTACTATCGAAAGCATAGTGTTTTACAAGCACGTCTTGTCTACGTGAATTGTGTCCTTATATTCTTTTAAAGTATATCATTTTGTGTATTCTTCTGTGCCAATCTAATTAAAATTAGATCCTATGCTCCGCTCTACTATCGCTACACATAGGTTATAGGGTCTGATCTTAATTAGATTTGTCTTTTGTGCCATACTCTTTATGCAGCATCATATATCGTTTACAGGACGTTATGGAATATCAAAGGAGGTATCAACAACTTGCATTTGTAATCATTCTAATGTCATCATGCGTCGTAGGTATGAGTATACTATTACTACTTCAATATAGAGTACGCAATTTTGAGTATCTAATCAAACAAATTATCTTCCATCATCACAATTCAATTTCAACTGGCACTTTCCAAGGTTTAACTGAATCGAGAACTTCTACTGAAGAAAACGTTTATCCACTATCACTTCTAGAGGGCAAATGTAAGTACCAAGTTTTCGTTTAATAATTTTACAGTCGCATGAAATCATATATATGTTCTTTTAAAAGTATAAGCAATTTTCTTTCCGTGATAATATTTACATTTCTATGCAGTGCGCATGAAATGAATTTACAAAAACCAATTCTGGCCAGAAGATTTCTTTAGAAAGAAACAAAAGAATATGTGAATTATGTAACCTTAATTGTGTTGAAGATGAATTTCATTTCCTTACTGATTGTCCATTCTATGTTGAAGAGAAATTTACTTGGTTGATGATTAATGAAGACAAACCAGTAATTGTCAAATTGAGTGAATATTTAGTGCAAACTTTCAGAAAAAGAAGTGATGCTTTAAAACTGCAAAAATCATTATAGTTTATTATTCATATATTGGTATAATACTGATACTGTCCATTTACTTGTATATATACCTGATTAGCAATTCATATATGTATGTACTTGTTTCCCCAACATGCTGCATCCACATGCAGTTTGCAGTCTATGTAACCTGTAGTTAATGTTGTAAACTTTCTTTCGTTTTTGAATTTCCTTCTTTATAAACTGTCTTACTGTTATGCCCGTTGGGCCCAAAATTGGAATAAACATATCTTATCTTATCTATACTAGTATAAGGTTTTCAAATCGTCGACATGATGACGTTTATTCTCTACCTTAACTCCGAACACGAACAGAATTTTGTTATAGGTATATAAAATACTTCTAACAGATTGAGATATAACACTTATATACTTTCCCCTTCAGCCTGGTGGAACAAGAGGTCTATTGGCAACCCAGTGAAACGCATTGGTAACTTACCTTTTTTCAATTAGGGGGGGGGGGATGTGTTGTGAGGTATAGCTACCAGATGTTAGAACACCACAACCCACATTGCATTGCCTATACAAGTAAAATAATGTAGAATTCTTTATATATTTTTAAAATATGTGTTAATAAATGAGTCACAAAGTACAGGGACCCATTTTACTAAAGGTCTGAGACTCAAATACTAAGCTCTGTTGCAATTTTATTGAAAGCTGTACTTTTTTAAAGTTTCGAAATGAAGAAAATATTTACATCGATTCATATTTATACATGCTTACTCCTCCTAGGCATCTGATCCCACCTCTGGTATATCCAGGGTCCGTGTTTGCCCAACTCTCTATTTTGTATTGCTTATAGCACTTATGAGATTGATCACTGTTCGTTATATTCACCTTTCATTTACACAAAGAAAGGGAACGCATAAGATAAGAATTTATTTAAAAATCCTAATGTATACGTTCCGTTTAAAAAAATAAATAATTTTCCACCTGGTGGTTTTTTGTTTTTTGTTTTGGTCAAGTGAGCTTTTTTCCAATCGAAATGTCAGTTGTCTGTCGTTGTAAACTTTTCACATTTTCATCTTCTTCTCCAGAACCACTGGACCGACTTCGACCAAACTTGGCACAAAGCATCCTTGGGTGAAGGGGATTTATTATTATTATTTTTTTTTTTTAGTTCACCTGAGCATAAGGCTCAAAAGTCAGCTTTTCTGATCAAAAGTCCGTTGTCTGTCGGTGTCGGCGTAAACTTTTCACATTTTCATCTTCTCCAGAACCACTGAGCCAATTTCAATCAAACTTGGCACAAACCATACTTGGGTGAAGGGCTTTCAAGTTTGTTCAAAGGGGAAATAATCACAAAAATGCAAAAATAAGGTGGGGACATTTAAAAATCTTCTCAAGAACCACTGGGCCAGAGGAGCTGAAATTTTTCTCAGTCTTTGCTACACACAATCAAAATGGGTAAAATGTGCGTTTCTACTTCGAGATTTCGTTGATTTGAATTAGACGATAGAGAATAGACTCAGAATCCTTGTTTGCAATATTTGGAAAAATACACAAGAATCCTTTGGCTAACATACGATGTCTCGAACAACAACAATGGTTAGGGTATTGACTTTTGGTCGTATGGACGCGATATTAAAGGTTCTGTTCTCTTCTGGAGTAATTCTGAAATGTTTTTCATACCTGAATGGAAATGAAATTTTCAAGACAATGAATATCAAAATCTATGATTTTATCAGTTTTGTTTGGAGAAATTTACTTCGTTATCATTGTCACTATATAAATTAGAAATGTAATTCAATAATTTCGATGCTTTTAACAGTCCATTTTCTTTTGCAAACATTTTTGACCAAATAAAATGACTAATCCTAAGTTGTAAGACCTTTAGTAAAACAGTTCTCAGAAGTACAATAATTTCCTATCAATATATTTTTCTGCAAGTTCCACGCTATAGTCATGTGCTTTAACTCAGATAATGGAAATTCAGCACTAAAGTAAAGCGATTTGTATCTTTTCAGGAAACAAACTTTCTGAAGATGATTGTGACTGTCAGACTTCCCTACAAATCCACAGTAAGTTGAATTTTACTGTTCTATTAAGGAGGGAAAATACAACATGATATTGGTGATGGACTATATACAACAATAATGGAACCAAAAATCTTTAATTTACCTGATTTAGTGAAATTTGCAGTTTCAGTACTAAGAGAGAAAAAAAAAATAGATAAATAAACCCTCGTGAGACTCTAAATCACGATCTACAAATCAGCTATCGCACGCATTTACCAACTTAGCTTACTATGGAGCGCGAAAGAACTTCGCACGGTAAATCTGGATCCCCGCCTAAATTGACTCGTATGATTCAAAAAGTTTTGTAAATTTTGCTAATGAGATTTTTTTTTTACGCAAAGTAGAATTTATTAACAATTGATAATCAACTTTAATACCAGTGTTAATAAATCAATTACTCATGATTACAACTCAGGGGGTAAAAAACTTTCCCCCTTGAAATCAGGCTTAAAACCTCATATATTTTGAAATACTTATGGATATAAATGAATAACCATTTTATTTAATTTGTCAAATTCCTTTACATAATTGAGTAAAAACAATGGGTAATCTTCATTTTCATAGTTTAACCTCATTTGCAAAGGCCTACATTTTTGCAGTTACTCCCCTTACACCGGAAGTTGGGGGCACGCTTACGATTGCGGTCCTAAGCTTCACATAAATAGTATTAACAGTGTATAGTAAAGCTTACGTTACCAATTCTTTATTATGCTGAGTTTTAATAGGTTGATATATGACCCCCCAAAAAGGGTTTAGTTTCTTCAATTCTATGGAGAATTTTTTTTTTAAAATGTGCACTTCGTCAAATTGTAGAGCTGGGAAAGGGGGAGGGGAGATTATAGCCGTGTTCGACATTAATTTCTGTTCAAGTTATAATGCAATTGATACCAAGAATTTCAGAAGTAATTTGTTTTAAAAACAACAAAGACCTAGAATTAAAAGCATAATAAAAGCATGTGTTATAATCAGGCATTTGGCATCGTTAAAAAAGGGGGGAGGGGAGGAGAAGAAGTTACCTGAAAATTCTTGACAAGTAATTTATTGAAATTCCAAAGCTCTAAATCTTTAATCGTGGGGGAAGGCGGCAAGGGTTAATCTTTCAGTTCAATTCATTGTTAAATCTTACATTTCCACTGTACAATTCACTATGCTGTTTAAATAAAGAGGGGGATGGCAACCAGCAAATCCTATAGATTTACCGCTGCACGTAAAAAATAACCATCTTTGCATGTAATAATAAAAAGGGGGCAGACCCACTGACTGTTGCTACGTGCCTGATAATTCTTTTTGTGCTTATAAATTTGAATTATTGTAGTGCAAGAAGAGCTGCAAGTTGATTTAAACACAATTTCTTTTTTTTCAAAAGATTGAATCACAAGCGAAAAAAAAATATTTCAACTGAAATATTACACTAGAGATACCAATTCGAGATATTTGAACACATTGCGTTTATTGGTATTTGATGTACATTCAGCAACAACTAATTTTGTCAAGTGTGAAATGATAAGTTAATAATGTACATGTATGAGTTGGTTGCACATGTGATTTCAGGCATATCTAATTGTGTTTTGGTTGTCTAAAATAATGATAAAAATAATAATGAAGAATTGCTGATATACTAAAGACATCCTGATCTAAAGAAGTCAAGGACTAGGCCTAGTTATCAATATTTACATACTTTGTTACATCATGACCCTACATTGCTTGCGAGAAAATCACACAAGGGACACATATAAATGTAATCAGTGACTAAAATATTATTGTTAAGTCATGCTATTCTAATTCATTACACTTGATTATTAGAAAAAAAATCCTTGACTTACGATTAATTACGATCAGAAATAGTAATTTTCTATCTATTCGGCATTGTGCTACGCGCCCTTTGTAATCAAGGGAAATAACTCACACAGCATTGATCAAAGAATGAACATATTTGCCGTGTCATATCCCCCCCCCCCCCCCCCCCCCCCCCCCCTGTGAAACAACTAAAGTTTTGGTGTAATGTTGCTACGTCATGTCAATTTATAATAACTGTGAAAAGGAATTTGTGTTTCGCATTTCCATTGATTTCTATGGTGAAATGCGTGATTTTAACCAAATTAATAGAGTTTTTGTCAAATAAATCAACTTTTATGAAAATTCATATTGAAAAAAAAAAATGACAAAAAAAAAAATTATATGAAAATGAGAACTTAAACTGACCAGAAGGTAGGCGGTGAAACAATGCTGTCGTTCGTAGTTCTTAACATAAACTCGAATAATTTATATCTTCAAATATTTGAAGATAATAATTAATTCATTTGATGTGCGCAACAATTCAATCAAAGATTTCTTCAAATAATTAATGTCTTCAATTCTGAATTATTGTGCCATTATCTGAATTGTTGATAGCATGATTATTCTGCTGAATTGATGAGCGGTATAATTGAATTGTTGCTCTCTTTAAATGAATTGATGATATTTTCAACATACCGGGTATCCACAGTTGAATTGATGAGAGCAATAAATGAATTGATGTGTGCATCAATTCGTTATAGAAAAGCGTTAAAAATAATTAAAGATGTCATCAAATCATTTATACTGAGCTGCAAATGCAATAATTTCACCACATTGATGCGCACATCAATTGATAAGAGCAATAATTGAATTGATGTGTGCATCAAATCAATTATTGCTCTCATCAACTCAATTAACATGTGCATAAAATCAATTATTGGTCTCATCAATTGAATTGATGCTCTCATTAATTGAAATATACATACTACATTTATCAAGATTCATATACGTGCATTGTTATGTACTGCAACACGTTTATGAGGAATGGCTATCATTACTATCCGTGCATTGTTATGTACTGCAACACGTTTATGAGGAATGGCTATCATTACTATCCGTGCATTGTTATGTACTGCAACACGTTTATGAGGAATGGCTATCATTACTATCCGTGCATTGTTATGTACTGCAACACGTTTATGAGGAATGGCTATCATTACTATCCGTGCATTGTTATGTACTGCAACACGTTTATGAGGAATGGCTATCATTACTATCCGTGCATTGTTATGTACTGCAACACGTTTATGAGGAATGGCTATCATTACTATCCGTGCATTGTTATGTACTGCAACACGTTTATGAGGAATGGCTATCATTACTATCCGTGCATTGTTATGTACTGCAACACGTTTATGAGGAATGGCTATCATTACTATCCGTGCATTGTTATGTACTGCAACACGTTTATGAGGAATGGCTATCATTACTATCCATAAAGATATCAAAGGTAGAAACCTTGTAAAAGTATCTGTCTATCTTGTCATTACAGGATGTTATGCTACAAACTGTGCCCCACGCTTCCTCCACTGCATACGCAACACCAGCAATGAACATCATTACTCTGTGTGCCAGGGAGGACACAATTTGTGTCTGTCCAAATGTTATCGATTGGAAAAAGACAGATTCTAACCAGCACAGTCTTTAACTAACCAAAACTGATTAAAGCAACTAACAAAACAAACACTGAACTGTAAATGATTTAATGCTTTGGCAATATTTCTGAAAATGACATACTGCAACATAACTGATCCATTCCATTTGTATAATGAAAACCAATAAGAATCCAATTATCTGTACATATAGTTCAGTTATACGTCTCGTTTTGGATGAATTATTGAGCCAAATAAATATTTCAAGTCACAATCTTCATGCTGAAAAAACTTGCATGCGCTTCAAATTTCCATATACTGGAAGTCTCTGGTCTTTTGAGAAAGTTTCCAAATTGCTAATTCGAAATTTAGTTTAGCAACTTTAATTGATACAATGACATTGTTATTTACTATTCACAGCAGCTGGTATAGCACAATGCAAGTTAAAATGTTGAGTACTTGGTATAATAAATGACCAGGACCTACAAACAGATACCGGCAGCCTTCCCTCTACTACACATAATAAACAGATACCGGCAGCCTTCCCTCTACTACACATGATAAACAGATACCGGCAGCCTTCCCTCTACTACACATGATAAACAGATACCGGCAGCCTTCCCTCTACTACACATGATAAACAGATACCGGCAGCCTTCCCTCTACTACACATGATAAACAGATACCGGCAGCCTTCCCTCTACTACACATGATAAACAGATACCGGCAGCCTTCCCTCTACTACACATGATAAACAGATACCGGCAGCCTTCCCTCTACTACACATGATAAACAGATACCGGCAGCCTTCCCTCAACTACACATGATAAACAGATACCGGCAGCCTTCCCTCTACTACACATAATAAACAGATACCGGCAGCCTTCCCTCTACTACACATAATAAACAGATACCGGCAGCCTTCCCTCTACTACACATAATAAACAGATACCGGCAGCCTTCCCTCTACTACACATGATAAACAGATACCGGCAGCCTTCCCTCTACTACACATGATAAACAGATACCGGCAGCCTTCCCTCTACTACACATGATAAACAGATACCGGCAGCCCCACTACACATAATAAACAGATACCGGCAGCCATCCCTCCACTACACATAATAAACAGATACCGGCAGCCTTCCCTCTACTACACATAATAAAACTGGGTACTACATTCACCATCTGCCATAATCAACTTCAATCCTACCTGCATTAACTGAGCAAGGTCTGCTATACAATGTTACATGTACTCCCCATTATTTGAGGTTTCTTCCAGAAAGGTAGGGAAACTTTGTGCATCATTCTCCAGACAGCATGGTGTGTACAGCGTACAACATTCCCCAGACAGCATGGTGTGTACAGCGTACAACATTCCCCAGACAGCATGGTGTGTACAGCGTACAACATTCCCCAGACAGCATGATGTGTACAGTGTACATCATTCCCCAAACAGCATGATGTGTACAATGTACATCATTCCCCAGACAGCATGGTGTGTACAATGTACATCATTCCCCAGACAGCATGATGTGTACAGTGTACACCATTCCCCAGACAGCATGGTGTGTACAATGTACATCATTCCCCAAACAGCATGATGTGTACAGTGTACATCATTCCCCAGACAGCATGGTGTGTACAATGTACATCATTCCCCAAACAGCATGGTGTGTACAGTGTACATCATTCCCCAGACAGCATGGTGTGTACAATGTACATCATTCCCCAAACAGCATGATGTGTACAGTGTACATCATTCCCCAGACAGCATGGTGTGTACAATGTACATCATTCCCCAAACAGCATGGTGTGTACAATGTACATCATTCCCCAAACAGCATGGTGTGTACAGTGTACATCATTCACCAGACAGCATGGTGTGTACAATGTACATCATTCCCCAAACAGCATGGTGTGTACAATGTACATCATTCCCCAAACAGCATGGTGTGTACAATGTACATCATTCCCCAAACAGCATGGTGTGTACAATGTACATCATTCCCCAAACAGCATGGTGTGTACAATGTACATCATTCCCCAAACAGCATGATGTGTACAGTGTACATCATTCCCCAAACAGCATGGTGTGTACAATGTACATCATTCCCCAAACAGCATGGTGTGTACAATGTACATCATTCCCCAAACAGCATGATGTGTACAGTGTACATCATTCCCCAAACAGCATGGTGTGTACAGTGGTGAAGGTGTCTGTACTCATGCTATGTTGTAGTTGTTGAAAACATTTGTGGGCTAGATTGATCAATGGTCTTTTTCCACTCAGCATAAGTTCCCCATACAAGTATACTCCCATGCCCTATAAAAAACATGGAAATTTGTGAGGATGTGATGGTTGTCAATCTTATAAATATCTGTCTGAGTTTTGCAAAATTTCACATTGTCCCTATTATTATTACACTTTGAAACAAATTTACCTGATGTTCTATGAGGAAGTCCTGAATATCTCCATGAAAATGACTGTGTCGTTGTTTGCACTTTATTACCAGTTCACACCATCTATGTTTGATCTTTAAAAAAATGAATAAGGATAATTCATCAGAATCTGTGTATGATAAAAGCAGTCATTTCTTTGTTTCGTATCAATAATCACCTACCTCTGCATTGCATGTTTGTATCTGATACTTTTTCTTGAGGCATGATAAACCAAACCAAGGAATATCATTTTCATCCAAGAGTAATTCCAAGAACAGAAGCAGTTCATCTGGGTTACACTGTAAAATGTGGGAAAAAATACTATAAAATAGTACATTTCCAAAAACCCAGGTTTAAATGACTCGCACTCACAACAGCATGCAACAAACAAATACTTTCTTGCAAATTGATAAGGGCAGACATATCTGAATGTATTTGAAATTTCATGCCAGCATACTTCATTAAGCGCTTTAGCATGAAGCCTTGAAGTTCATACCCTAATGTATTTTCAAAAATGAAATTTATTTCTAATATTTACATTTTATATTCATTTGTGTCCAAATTCCCAGCTATCAAAATAGACATACTATATTTATCGAGATTCATGCACGCATTGTTTACAACACATTCATGAGGAAATGTCTATCATTACAA
The DNA here is from genome assembly GCF_947568905.1 of Ostrea edulis. Taxonomy (NCBI): domain Eukaryota; kingdom Metazoa; phylum Mollusca; class Bivalvia; order Ostreida; family Ostreidae; genus Ostrea; species Ostrea edulis. Next base: position 7,246,742 of record NC_079167.1, on the reverse strand, counting down.
TTTGTTGAGATATCAAAGGCAAAAACATTGGAAATGTAAATATTCTTTCTTGTCTTCCATTTACCCACAGAATACAAAGAACTCACATCCTTCAGTTCATCGATTATGGAGAGCTCTGTCTTTCTTTTCTTACAACTAGCACAAAATGCTTCAACCTGTTGATGGAGTAGTTATGAGATATTCAAGATACATTTTCTACATGTATAAATACACATAAAAAAGTCAGATACTGCAAAAGATAGATTGACCAAGAATATTTATGTTTACCTGTTTCTTTATATAAGACACCCCATTGTTTTCTTTTTCTACCATGCTCAGTAATGCCTTCAAACAAATACAATTTTATATCTTTATGTTCCATAAATGACACATACATGTTTTATTGCTAATTAATTTGAATACATTGTAACACTATAGATAACACTTTACTCACTGATGGAATTCCTGAGTACTCTAGCCAAGCAGACGACAGTTCTGCAGCAGTTACTCCAGCTGCCCTGAGATCAAAAGGAGAATCCATTTATGATAAGACAAAAGTTACACGTCTCCTTACATAGACTATGATATCAAAGAATTCTTACAAAATTTCTTCACATTCCTGGATGAAAAATTGCAGCACTTCCTACAAATGAAATTATTTCAGTCATTATCGAAAAGATTGTGTGCATAAACAAACAAGTGAAGTTTTATCATAATACGCTGGTGACAAATTACATGATTTTGATGAAATTATAAGCTGGGCTATTTACCTGAGAGGAAACAAGTTTCCCATGGAAATGTTGCACATACTTTCTAAGACACTCTAGGAATTTCACAGATCCTGCCAACTTTTCTAAATATCTTAGCAGAAAATATCCCTAAAAATAAATTGACAGTCATCAAACTCCGCTTAATAATTTGACAAATTCATCAGCCTTGGATGTCTTATGTCAGTCTGAATTTTTTGTTTGGCTAAAGAGAATGACTCAAGGATATAGGAATCAGCAGGCAATAAAACTGCACAATTACCAGTGATAATGATGGGAAACTGACTGAATTAAACTGCACAACTACCAGTGATAATGATGGGAAACTGACTGAATTAAACTGCACAACTACCAGTGATAATGATGGGAAACTGACTGAATTAAACTGACCTTGAATTAAACTGACCTTGAGGTAATGGACTTGTAAGTACTTCTTCTCAGGATTCATTCCATTTTTAACAAAAGTTTTGTTACCTCCTGATTCAGAGCAATCTGGTCTGGAAAATAAGTAACTACATGAAAAGTAATAATCATAATAAATTTGTTATACAGCATTGAAAATCATTACAAATGTTTTAAACAGTTTACAGAGCTACACTATACGCTTACATACAGGAGTGTCTGAAGGCTGCCCACTGTGTTCTGAAGTTCAGCAGTTAGGATTCGGAATTTAACAAGGTCTCTTAGATCACGGATAACATATTCCTCCTCTTCTGATATTTTCCCCAGTCTCTAATGAAATGCAAAATATTCTTATTTTACCTCTCGTGGTTTAAAAAGAAATTTTCAGGTTAAAATACATCTAACCTGTCCTATGTTTGTACTTGTAATATTGGTGGTATCCATACTTTGTTTGGTGCAGTAGTACACCGGTTGCGATAGCTCAATGGTTATAGAGCTTGCTTTGCAACTGGGAGGTTCCAGGTTTAATTCCTGATCCCAGTGGCCGTGTCAAACCTAAGATGTTAACATAGGTAGTGACGGTTCCTTCACCAAGCATCCAGCATTAGAAGAAAAAGTTACAAGTCTTTGGATATGACCTTAACAAAGGAGGTCCCATATCTCATTAGGCATTAGCATAATAAAGAACCCTTACTGCAATGGTCTTGAGTTTTATGTTATAGGTGTACACCTGGTGACGTTCCTGAATGAGTGAAAAATTCTTGAGTGGGATGAAAAACAAAATGGGTATACATTTTTAAATAAAAATATACCTCATTACTTGTAAACAAGACTCACACCTTTTCCCTTCTTTTCTTGCTGCATTTATTATTTTCAAACTAATTAAGACCTCTCCGTAAATGAACTATACCCTTAGAACCCTGGTGTGTATGATATCCTCCAGATAAGTACAGAACCCCTCAGTCAGCCATTCCTCTGTCCAGTCAGCTGGACCAATCACAATACCAAACCAAGTGTGACACACCTCGTGGGCAAGGCGGTAAAACATGGAGAGATCTGGATGTAGGAGGGACTGGGATAGGTAAAGAACGTTGGGACTGCAAACAAAATAATGGACATTGATGTCTGATGCATAATCCCAGGTATTGGTAATTAGATAATGGACATTGATGTCTGATGCATAATCCCAGGTATTGGTAATTAGATAATGGACATTGATGTCTGATGCATAATCCCAGGTATTGGTAATTAGATAATGGACATTGATGTCTGATGCATAATCCCAGGTATTGGTAATTAGATAATGGACATTGATGTCTGATGCATAATCCCAGGTATTGGTAATTAGATAATGGACATTGATGTCTGATGCATAATCCCAGGTATTGGTAATTAGATAATGGACATTGATGTCTGATGCATAATCCCAGGTATTGGTAATTAGATAATGGACATTGATGTCTGATGCATAATCCCAGGTATTGGTAATTAGATAATGGACATTGATGTCTGATGCATAATCCCAGGTATTGGTAATTAGATAATGGACATTGATGTCTGATGCATAATCCCAGGTATTGGTAATTAGATAATGGACATTGATGTCTGATGCATAATCCCAGGTATTGGTAATTAGATAATGGACATTGATGTCTGATGCATAATCCCAGGTATTGGTAATTAGATAATGGACATTGATGTCTGATGCATAATCCCAGGTATTGGTAATTAGATAATGGACATTGATGTCTGATGCATAATCCCAGGTATTGGTAATTAGATAATGGACATTGATGTCTGATGCATAATCCCAGGTATTGGTAATTAGATAATGGACATTGATGTCTGATGCATAATCCCAGGTATTGGTAATTAGATAATGGACATTGATGTCTGATGCATAATCCCAGGTATTGGTAATTAGATAATGGACATTGATGTCTGATGCATAATCCCAGGTATTGGTAATTAGATAATGGACATTGATGTCTGATGCATAATCCCAGGTATTGGTAATTAGATAATGGACATTGATGTCTGATGCATAATCCCAGGTATTGGTAATTAGATAATGGACATTGATGTCTGATGCATAATCCCAGGTATTGGTAATTAGATAATGGACATTGATGTCTGATGCATAATCCCAGGTATTGGTAATTAGATAATGGACATTGATGTCTGATGCATAATCCCAGGTATTGGTAATTAGATAATGGACATTGATGTCTGATGCATAATCCCAGGTATTGGTAATTAGATAATGGACATTGATGTCTGATGCATAATCCCAGGTATTGGTAATTAGATAATGGACATTGATGTCTGATGCATAATCCCAGGTATTGGTAATTAGATAATGGACATTGATGTCTGATGCATAATCCCAGGTATTGGTAATTAGATAATGGACATTGATGTCTGATGCATAATCCCAGGTATTGGTAATTAGATAATGGACATTGATGTCTGATGCATAATCCCAGGTATTGGTAATTAGATAATGGACATTGATGTCTGATGCATAATCCCAGGTATTGGTAATTAGATAATGGACATTGATGTCTGATGCATAATCCCAGGTATTGGTAATTAGATAATGGACATTGATGTCTGATGCATAATCCCAGGTATTGGTAATTAGATAATGGACATTGATGTCTGATGCATAATCCCAGGTATTGGTAATTAGATAATGGACATTGATGTCTGATGCATAATCCCAGGTATTGGTAATTAGATAATGGACATTGATGTCTGATGCATAATCCCAGGTATTGGTAATTAGATAATGGACATTGATGTCTGATGCATAATCCCAGGTATTGGTAATTAGATAATGGACATTGATGTCTGATGCATAATCCCAGGTATTGGTAATTAGATAATGGACATTGATGTCTGATGCATAATCCCAGGTATTGGTAATTAGATAATGGACATTGATGTCTGATGCATAATCCCAGGTATTGGTAATTAGATAATGGACATTGATGTCTGATGCATAATCCCAGGTATTGGTAATTAGATAATGGACATTGATGTCTGATGCATAATCCCAGGTATTGGTAATTAGATAATGGACATTGATGTCTGATGCATAATCCCAGGTATTGGTAATTAGATAATGGACATTGATGTCTGATGCATAATCCCAGGTATTGGTAATTAGATAATGGACATTGATGTCTGATGCATAATCCCAGGTATTGGTAATTAGATAATGGACATTGATGTCTGATGCATAATCCCAGGTATTGGTAATTAGATAATGGACATTGATGTCTGATGCATAATCCCAGGTATTGGTAATTAGATAATGGACATTGATGTCTGATGCATAATCCCAGGTATTGGTAATTAGATATGAACAAATGGATATTCTATTGATAAAAATAAAATGTATCATTACGTTCACATTTAATGGGAGGTGGCAAGTAGGTTGATTAGCAATAATAAAATATAATTCATTGCCCAGGTGAATAATTGTAAAACACCAAAAATATTCAAATATTGCAAGTCACTAAATGTTTATTGAGCAAAATTGCAAGGTAATCTTGACACAAAAATAAAGATTCTTATAAAGGTAATTTTGTGTTTTATATATATGTTCCTAATGAAGGAGTGGAATATATACAAAAAGTTGAGTCTCATTAAAGAATCTAAAAAGATAAAATCACAGAAACAATGGATTATGAAATATGTGATTTATAGTTAGTAAATGTGTAGTCTAAGCATTCTTGTTTGGATGACTTCTGAGCCATGTGCTATACCTTGCCATTCCTAAACTGTCAAAAGAAGTTGGTACCACAAGAATATCCTGTCTTTTCATTGGATATTGTCCCAGTACAGCAGTGACTGCCTCCATACACACTGGGGCGTACCGGTGGACATCAGCCATGGATGTCATCAAGACCTCAGGGCTGAACACACGGTAAGGGACCACCTCACTTGAAGATCAACATGAATGATTAAAATACAGTGCAGATTGTTTCAAAATAAAATACAACGAGCAGTAAAAGTTACTATAAACATATATTTTTGCAAAATTGCATCAATTGATATAGATTTATCATTTTGGGAATTAATTATGGTGTTAAAAGATAAGCAATTTCTTTTTCTGACAACCTTTTGTGAAAAATATATTTGTGTCAGAATTCAATACACCTGCGAACTTGTTAAGAAATATGGTCAGATTTATAGTGCCTTTTTGCATGTGTGATTGAGTAGTGCTAACTAAACTGTATCAAATATGTCCATCGTCAGTTGTAAACTGTGCATGAATTATGTGTAAGCTTTTAAATTTCCTTCTTAAATATTATATAATACTCTCACTGTCAAGCATGATGGGATGCATTGTGGAAAACAAGTAAAATTACATGTCAAAGGGACATAATTATAAATTCTGCCAAATTTTATAGTTTTTCAGTACAGATTCATATTTCATACAGGCTAAAAATCAGCATAGAATCTTCATCTGTGGTCCTTAAAAGTGCAGAACAGCTACAAATTGATGCAACTGATATTAACCTAGTTGACTGGTTAAAAAACTCTGCAATTAGTAGATCTACAGTATAAACATTTTCATGACAAACAATGGATGAACACACTAACATAAAATGTTTTATAAGAATACTTACTTATCCTGTATTTGAGGCTTTTTACATTCTGTCCAATGTCCAACAGCGAGAGAAAGAGTAGAGCTTGGCATGGGAAAGGCGGTCCAAAAGTAGTAACAAGTTAAGCCTACAAGTACAACAAATGATGGAAACACTACAGAAATACTCCTCCACTAAAAAAATTAAGTAAATAACAGAAATATTCTAACGCTGAAAACTGTTCTAATGTTGAATAATTGAAAAAGTCTTTTCTTTGTTGTTTTAAGTCATATGCAAGAATTTTTCACTCACGTAGAGATATCACTTGCTTTGCATGAAGTGCCACAAATTTTGACCTATGCATGGTGCTCAGGGCTGCACCAAATAAGGGTTCTTTATCATGCAAATGCCTACCATAACATGGGACCTCTGTTTTTAGGGTCATATCTGGAAGACCCATGACTTTTATTTACAGTGTACTTCTGATGCCGAGTACTTTATGAAGGAACTGTCACTACCTATGTTAAAAGTATAAGTTTTGATGTGGTGCTGAGATAGCGAATCAAAAATGGGGCCTCCCAGCTGCGAAGTGAGCACCCTAACCACTAAGCTATCATGACCAGTTTCAATCTGACTAACCATTTATAGAATCTTTACACTGTGGATTGTGGTCCCCACTCATGATGACTGTGAGTCCCTGAGGTACTGTTATATAGGCCTGCCAAGTTGCCAGGGCCTCGGGAACATCCTGACTGGGAAACAGGGAGCGGTTGTTGATCCAGTGTCCATGTGTGTATACACAATCACTAATAACAAATACGTTAATTATATATTCATTAACTTGTACATACATATCATACAGTTTTCCATTAAAATATACATGTACTACTCAAAAATAATAATGAAAGTGGTGCAAAACTATTTTGTCAATGTATAGAATTACTTACTTGCCATCTTGATCCTCTGTCCACTTCAGGGAATGTCCACTCGGTGCTGTTTTGTATGATACTTTAATAGCTCTCAAATCTGCATCCCCATTGTGACCAGGCACTTGAATTTTTACACATTGGTCACCTAGTTCATACTGAAGCAATGTATCAGATATATGGCTTTTTTCTACAGGCCAGTTCTGTGAACTAAATGATTCTGAATTAATGCTTGTTTCAACTTTCTCCTCTGAGACACTTCGTATTTCCAACTTATAGCAGTCTAATATCAATGTAAAATCCTCATTAGTTTGTCTTGAGTTCAAATTTTCCAAGAAATTAGCAGACACATGTGCATCCTCACATGAAGAGGTTAAATTCCTCATTTGCTTGCTTGGTGAGGCATCGATGTCAAAGCTGTTAGAGGCTCTATTTACATCTCGTTTTCTCTCTCCTGAATAAGACACATTTCTTGGAGGCACATTATACTTCCTGGCATCTTCCTTCTCTCCTGAATTATGAGATTTATGCAAAAGTCTCTCATTATGTCTAATGGGCTGAATACCAGGCAAATCTGGTTCCCTGACTGTATCACTGCTCTCTGGTTTCCTGACTGTATCACTGCTCTCTGGTTCCCTGACTGTATCACTGCTCTCTGGTTCCCTGACTGTATCACTGCTCTCTGGTTCCCTGACTGTATCACTGCTCTCTGGTTCCCTGACTGTATCACTGCTCTCTGGTTTCCTGACTGTATCACTGCTCTCTGGTTCCCTGACTGTATCACTGTTCTCTGGTTCCCTGACTGTATCACTGTTCTCTGGTTCCCTGACTGTATCACTGCTCTCTGGTTTCCTGACTGTATCACTGCTCTCTGGTTCCCTGACTGTATCACTGCTCTCTGGTTTCCTGACTGTATCACTGCTCTCTGGTTTCCTGACTGTATCACTGCTCTCTGGTTCCCTGACTGTATCACTGCTCTCTGGTTCCCTGACTGTATCACTGCTCTCTGGTTCCCTGACTGTATCACTGCTCTCTAAAGTAGTTATACTGGAATCTCCTTCACAAACTTCACCTTTTGAAGAACTCGAGCAGACTTTCTGTTCCAATTTTGACTTGATATTAGCTCGATGAGTAAAAAAGACAGTTGTACTTCCATGAAAAACTTGACGGTGAAGATCACATTGTAGGTGAATCATGTAGTGATGAACTTGAATTTCTGATATGTTGGCAGACAATGGAAGGTCAAATTCTCCTCTTTGCTTTACATCCTCATTCATTTTCAACTAAGTGAATCTAAAAATGATGATTTTTGTTTAATTTAAAGGAAAAAATATCTTTACATTAGTGCTCACATTAGAGAATATCTGCCATCACCATATACTTATATCAGGAATGAATTTAATATAACTGTATTATTGGGTTATAACTTGCTGAGGATTAAGTTTATAGACTGTGAAACAGTTTGTAAAAGACCCAAGGGCAACATTGCTCACCTGAGTTACCTTAATTGGCCCAGATCTAAAGATTTTTCCTTATATATTCGCAAGTAAAACTTTGATCCCTATTGTGGCCGCAACCTACTTTTCCTTGAATCTGCACTATGTCAGAAAGCTTTCATATAAATGTAAAATTCTTTGGCCCAATGGTTCTTGAGAAGAAGATTTTTAAAGATTTTCCCTATATATTAGTATGTAAAACTTTGATCCCCTATTGTGGCCCTATCCTATCCCCAGGGGCCATAATTTTAACAAACTTGAATCTGTACTATGTCAGGAAGCTATCTTGAAAATGTGTACTTTCCTGGCCCATTGGTTCTTGAGAAGAAGATTTTCAAAGATTTTACATATACATTTGCATGTAAAACTTTGATCCCCTATTGTGGCCCCAACCTACCCCCAGGGGTCATTTTAACAAATTTGTATCTGCACTATATAAGGAAGCTTTCATGTAAATTTCAGCTCTTCTGGCCCAGTCATCCTTGAGAAGAAGATTTTTAAATGACCCCACCCTATTTTTCCATTTTTGTGAAATTTTTTCTTCCCTTTGTAAGGGACATGGCCCCTCATTTGAACAAACTTGAATCCCCTTCACCCAAGGATGCTTTGTGCCAAGTTTGGTTGAAATTGGCCCTGTGGTTCTGGAAAAGAAGATTTTAAAAGTTGTTAATGTATTTTCACTAGTTTGCTATTATCTCCCCTTGGAGAAGGGTGTGGCCCTTCATTAAAACAATCTTGAATTCCTTGCCCCAAGGATGCTTTGTGCCAAGTCTGGTTGAAATTGGCTAAGTGGTTCTGGAGAACATGTCAAAAATGTGAAAGTTTACAGACAGACGGACAATGGACAACGGGTGATCAGAAAAGCTCACTTGAGCTTTCAGCTCAGGTGAGCTATTAAGGTACTCTACTATTAAATCTATTCATTTTAATTTGATTTATCATCTGATAGATGTATAATGCTTTTACTTACATTTTAGGACGGACGATGGACAACAGGTGATCAGAAAAGCTCACTTGAGCTTTCAGTTCAGGTGAGCTAATAAGATACTCTGCTATTAAATCTATTCATTCTGACATCCCCCCCCCCCCAAATCGGAGAGGGCTACATTATTGCAGCTAGGATTTATTATATCAATACATGTACAATGTGGTAAATGATAATACAAATGAAACATGATACAAAGTGATTGTTTACAACTACATATGTATTTCTACTAGAATTCAAACAATTTTTAGAAGATAAGACTGAGCGACAGATAACAATTACAAAGAAATCCTTTATTTTAGCTTGTATTGAAAACAATAGTGATATACAAAACACTATCATTCTATTTCTATTATGTTTATACTGCAAGATGCATTAAGAAACCTTTAAACTTGCCCGCTGCAATATCACAAATGAGATTATTTTATGAAACACACAAATATATCGCATAATTATAAGAATGGTGAAAAGAAATTTTTTTATTATAGGATTAAACATTCTTTTTGAAGAATTTATCGATGTGTAAACTCCGGACATTTTACTCACAAACTGAATAAAAGTGCGAAGCACTTTTATGTTAAGTTTGTGAGTAAAATGTCCGGAGTTTACACATCGATAAATTCTTCAAAAAGAATGTTTGATTCTTATAATTCCAATTCATCCACTTTATTTACAATTGCAAAAATTTGAATAGTTTCCCCGCACTATGTTATTTGTTTTCAGGCGTGTATGAATACATCGCGTTTTCGGATTTATTGATGTATAAACTCTTGTTCAGTTTCATTTTTGTCCAATCAAAACAATTGTAATGAATAACATTGGAATTATACTCAATGGAACAGACGGAACTTACTATTTACATGCCTCTCTCTCTTTTTCTCTCTTTCTCACTATCTTTCCCCATGCACATAATGATATTCATGTACTTTATTATGTGTGCAAAAACCAATAAAAAAAAACCATGATACATTTACGTGCCATTTCAAGATCTATTTGTATATCATGCATCATTGTGACAGTGTTTGATGTTATCGTATGTAGAAGCACATTGTGTTCACTCATGTTAGATTAATGTTATTTCTTGCTAGTCAAACATGTAGCATGTAGCAGATCAATATAATAAAATGTTTAACAGGAAAAATCTTATCTTAAAAATCAGTAACTGTCACACCACATTTTGATCCTTTCATCTCTGTAAATTAAATTAAAAAGGGGGGGGGGAGTATATATATTTTCTGTAAAGCAAAACTTATTCTTAAAATGTCAGTCTTTCAAAATACCTTGGTGTGTATGGGGTCCTACAAAACAGAGAACCATGAGAATTTTGAATTATTACAAGCGTGTAAACTGTTTTACTACACTGATTATTGAAAATAGTACACATATTAATCAATCAATTAATTTTCATCCATCTATAATCAGTTTTACTGGAAAAAATACCTTCATCACTTGTTAATTTCCGTAATGTCTATCCCAATCTAATTAATAGCGAGCGAAGCTCGCGTCGCGACGTGACGAGCTCGCTCCAATGATTACACATATGAGTCACGTGATTTGCTCTTCTTCAGCTGAAAAAAGATGAGTATTACCCATAATGCTTCTGCAAAAGTGTCGCCGTTACTGCGGTATACTTCATTGACGAACCCGTAATTAAAATAATTAGATTGTTTAGAAAGTACCATAAACGTTTTTAAATTCCAGACAAGCTTTCTCATAGCTTCAAAAATTTTGTTTTTGCTTGGTTTGAGAGAAGAAGAAAAAACATTGCAGCTAATGTGACGTCACAATTTGTAACTGTTTACACCAAGCGCGTTATATTTCCCGCGTTAAACGAAGAGGCGGATAAAAGTCGGGTTGCAAGATGTTAATGGGCTTCGCTCGTCTCAACGGTCACACCGTACAACATATTATAAAGAACTCAAAGTTCCTTTATTAGAATACTTGTCAAAATTTGTTATGGACATGTATCAAAAATTTAGCATCTTGACAAATTGCGATGTTTGATGGTTCCCGATTATGTATATATATATATATATATATATGAATATACAGAAGATTACCGAAATTAGGTAGTGGCAAAGGGACAGTGTACTTCTTCAATAACAGGTTATAGGTGGAAGGAAATTTCTTAGTTTATTATTATTTTTTTTAAACAATATTTTATTCAAAATGAATGGGACTGGACAGCAGCCACAGCCTATTTTAGCCCTCTCCCTAGTTCATCAATAATCAATGTAGTGTATACAGTCTACACACCAGTAATAATTAAAAATCCACAAGGTTCTTTAGGGTTCTCTATTTAGTAGGACCAAGGTGGATTATGATAAGGGCTTGAATTTCAAAACAACCAATAATTAAGATTTCTGCAATAACAACTGACAGAAATTTCACTCTGACATGACCCTGAATGTGATGTTGTTAAATCTTTGTGTAGCATTTACTATGTCATCGGGTCAAAGAATCTAAATTCAATTACTATGTTTCCTTTTTAATAGTCTGTCCCTATATATCCTATACCCTACTATTTTGGCATAGTGCACAATTATTTATAAATGTGCACTATCACTATTTCTTTTCTTTAATTTTTTTTGTGTCTCGGGACCGGGTCCGTAGGACATTATCATTTTGACGATAGCACATTCTAGCTAGAAGGGGGCCCACTAGTGTGGACAATACGGTTACGCCTTAAGACATATTAAAGAGAGCTAAATATAGAGATTAAACTGGACCTGATATTTGGACACTTAGCGGAGCTCTCCCTATAGGTAACACGTATATACATGTTTAAAAGGAGAATATAGGAAAATAATGAAAAACTATACCATACCTATGGAACTTGAAATTTTGGTACTAATGGCGTCGATTCGAATATTAGCGCGCGGACATGTATTTCTCCATTTTGAATCTCGTCTACCCTAGTTCACGTCGTTCTGAGATGTTACATAAAATTCGTAAAAGCATGTAACTCTTACTTTCTTAATCATATATAATCACTCCACGATTAACGCCATGTTTGTTGTTGTGGTTCAAACGCTATGTTTGTAAATTTGCTAAATAACGACGCTGAATATGACGTCACAATGTACTGTTTACATCAATTGCGTTATATTTCCCGCGTTCAATATATAGGCGGATCAAATATCCAAAATTAGGATGCTTTGATACAGTTCCGTCCTCGTGCTAACTTCGGATTGTTTTTGTTCTGTTTTGGATATAGATACTAATGCCAAAACTTTTTTGCTTCGCCCTCAAACACGGTCACGCCGTAAAACATATTACTATATTTATTAGAGGGCGAAGCCCTCTCACGGCCCGAAGGGCCGTGAGAGCGGAGCTCTCCCTATAGGTAACACGTATATACATGTTTAAAAGGAAAATATAGGAAAATAATGAAAAATTAAACCATACCTATGGAATTTGAAAAGTTTGGTACCAATGGCGTCGATTCGAATATTAGCGCGTGGACATGTATTCCTCCACTTTGAATCTCGTCTACCCTAGTTCACGTCGTTCTGAGATGTTACATAAAATCCGTAAAAGCATGTAAATCTTATTTTCTTAATCATATATAATCACTCTACGTTTAACGCCATGTTTTTTGTTGTGGTTCAAACGCTATGTTTGTAAATTTGCTAAATAACGACGCTGAATATGACGTCACAATGTACTGTTTACATCAATTGCGTTATATTTCCCGCGTTCAATATATAGGCGGATCAAATGTCCAAAATTAGGATGTTTTGATACAGCTCCGTCCGCGTGCTAACTTCGGGATGTTTTTGTCCTGTTTTGGATATAGATCCTAATGCCAAAACTTTTTTGCTTCGCCCTCAAACACGGTCACGCCGTAAAACATATTACTTCATGTCAGCTTTAACCAGTCAGTGGCAGTCACTGTACTTACTGTCTTGAATAGTTCCTCAAAAGAAGATTGTATGCTCATAATTTACAGACAGTGTTCTCTTTAGGAAAGTAGACATGTAGAGCCTAGCAATAACAACGTATGGTACTTTACAAACTACGTCCTACTTGTTAGAGAAACGGTCACTTATCTCGGCCAAGCAAGTCCCACCTCTTCCTCCCGTATTTTTCTACTTACATGTTCCACCTATAAGTTATAATAACGTTGCATATCTTGATCAATTAGATCATCTGATCTAGGATCCGACATAGACATCCGATCATCATGAGACAATTGTATACCGGAAGCTCATTTCTCGTCATTAAACAAAGAATTCGAGAGGGAAATCATTAACCCGGGTGGAGATTCTGATGACAGAATGCAGTTGCTTAGTGCTTGTTTAAGAAACATAATAGACAAGTCAAAGCCGTGAAAATGATATTGACAGCTAGCAATGAAATGTTGGAAGGTAATAAATGTTAGAAACACATATAATTAAGCGTAAAATTATCGACTGTCGAACGTTTTTATACCGGTATCATTAATGAGGAAATTCGGTCCAGATTGATTTATGGTAGTTCATTACACCAAAATTTTATTTTATGGCTCGTTAAAACAACCTCCTATAGATTATGATTTCCTCATCGAAAGAGTGATATAAGCTCTCAATTATTTTATATGAATTTTTTTCCCGAATGATAAAAATAGGTGGTTGGTATGCAAATAAGAGATTTAGAATGTGATTTGGTGCATGCACATGATATGAATCTAATAAAACAACCCTAAACGAGTCAGATAGACGTTTTGATTTTTTAAATAAAAAATATTTATGAAAATAGAAAAGTATATCTGTTATTTGTTAATAGTTTTTAAATCTACAGATAAATTTTTCAAAAACATATGTTTATTGGGGAAAACAAGATATATCGGAGAAATACATTTTAAAAAGCAATTGAAATGAAATGGTCAAAATTCAGAAATATTGTGATTTTTCAAATTTGAACCAAGCCCGATGGGAATTATAAAAAAGACTTAGTTGCAGAGAACATTATAATCAGAAAACTGCATTAATTCCCTTGCGGATGTGGTTTTCAAATTATTAATAAATGAAATATAAAGGAAACTAATTTCTTGATGAAAATGCATGAAATTAGCAACAATATGATTATTTTAGCAATTTCTATCAATTTTGTTCGGGATTGGTACTTTTTTGTCTTGTTTTATTCAAGTCGTGTGATAAAGCAATATATCTGAAATTTGGTCTTTTCATTTCAATTTCTTTCTGAAATATATTTGTCTGAAATATCTTTTTTTCTAATTGACATATTTTTTGAAGATTTCATCTGTAGATCAAAATAAATATGAAGAAATATAACATTTTTAATCTTCATAAATATTTTTTTTCATAGAAAATTAGAATGTCTATTTAAAGACCCAATTTTAAGTAAACACCCCCACCCAAATTTTACCTGTATCATGGTAAATGTTAGGCTGCCTGTCAATCAAATTTTTAACAATAGATCTCAGGTGGAGTGACATCTGCAGAGTCTGTGGTCTGGAGGGACTCCAGAGAGGTATTTTGATAACAACAACAGCCAATACTTACTGACATTCTTTAGATCTTGAGTAAGCCTTGTATACTTGAGTTTTGATAGCACTGACCTGTCCACAACTCACTGCTATTTTCTTGTGTAATTCAAAATTTTAAAAAATACTCCTGAACAATGCAATTTTATAGATATAATTGTATTTTTTCTCTTCTATATCAGTGATTGGGAAGACCCTGCACCATAGTCCCATTCAGGTGAAAATTGGCGCATTAAATTATCTATCCACGCGCCAAAGTGCGCATTCATTATCGATTGTAACTTACGTTTTTTTCTTCTCTAGAATAAATTGAGTATGACTTACTTATTTTTTGTACTTTATTTTTTAATTCCTATGTATTCTGATACACCGAATCTCTTTGGTTGAAGCAATACAAATCAAAATAGATAACCAACTAGAGCCAAGCTCGTTGCAAAGCAACGAGAGGTCTTCCGTCGGAGCTGTATGACATAAAAACCTTAAACTTGACCATATGTGCTTGGGTCAGGTCCTAATGCAGCCTAGTTAACATGAAAATACAGGAACCGTACATGAGTATGTGTGTGTGGGATCTAACTATTGCCTTCATTCCCTCTTGATATGTTATACGTAACATCACCCCAGGAAAATTTATTTGAAATACTTATCCAGTGATTTTACAAAAGATGAATACAAGTTAAGTTTTTAGAAAGAAAATAATCAACTGTACTGTGACAGGAAGATAAGTACTGTAACGATATAAGTAGTTTGGCTACGCTGGCGATTCTGACTTCTCGTATGTACTTATGAAATAGTTTGAGAACTTAATATATATCATTGAAATGAAGCTTTAAAAGTGTACTATAAATTTTTATCGTTAGGTGTTTAATAAATTTATATTACTCAAGTACATGCGTGTATGATCTCATTCCACGAATCAGTCTTTTGAGGCGCGCGTGTTTGTGGGATTAAATTCTTTCAGCATTTAACTTTTCAGTCCCAATAATGAAGAAAAAATTACTATTTAAATTTATGACTCAGGGCATACAATAAAGGTTTATAGCTGTTACCAATATTTTATCATTCAACAAAATTATGATAGCATAATATTCAGACTGAAGTGAATGATTCATTGAGTTTGAATTATTTATACATACAAATCAAATAAATTGCTCTCAAATCGTGAATATTTTATTAAACTTTAATATCTATCTGCGTAAATACATGTAGGTATATTATGTATACAGTGCGCACAGAAGTCGCGTATGAATTTCACGCCAGGGGCACGTGCCGAAGTAAGTTATATCATATTTTTCCCCCTTCACCTACCTAATGATACGGTTACCTGTTTGCGGGTCAAGCTTTTTACTCTTATATAACACAATACTTATGAGATCAATAAGATGTTAAAGAACAACTTTTCCAGCGAAAGCCATATCGAAATATTTAATGTTTATGAGTTATAAAGCGAAAACTTTGAAGATCCCCAGATCCCTAATTTAAGGGGCAAGCCCCTTTTTAGGGATATCAAAAGAAAACTCTTAACATTTTGTACAACTTTTGTTCTACACATCTTAACAAAATATTTTTAGTTTAAAAGATACAAAGGAAAATATGCGTAATTTTTTGCTCCTTTAGGCGTCCTAATTTTTTAACCCTGTCAACCACCATTTCGAACGCTGTAATCAAAAAACAAAAAACAATGTGCACAACTACAATGCTCCTACTTTTCATTTTCAGTGCATTTTCTGCTCAAGCTTATACAGTCTCGGAGCCTTTGTCTGGAAACCAAAGCCCCTAAAATTTCATTCAAAGGGGAAGAACTCGTGAACAGAAGGGAATTTCTGAAATGTAGTACATGATTTTAAAATCGTTCTGTAAAGTTTATAAACCCTGAAAATTTGAGCAAAATCCATGCAAAAATGAGCGAGATATGAAGCTTCAAAGTTAGCGTCTAGGAAAAAGAAGAAAAAAAAAGAATAATAAGAATAATCTTAACCAGCACAATCAGTAGAAGGTCTTCCGTTGTTACGGAAGACCTTAATAAACTGTTTCCTCTTACATCACATCTCATCACCTCTTCTCATGCTTATACTTTAGCGTTTAAGCTTTGGAAAGTCCAAAGACAGATGTAGAATCGACAGAAAGTAAAGAAAAAAAACAACAACGATAGACCGTCTTCAAATACCAATGCCAAGAAAAGCAATGATACCGTTGAGAAGGGGACATTGAAACAAAGTAGAAACATTTTCAAGAGCGGTGGAAAAGATCGTGGTCATGGTTCAGAGTTTCAATTAAAATAATAATATTCCACTGCACATTTGCTATTCATTGAAAATGGTCATTCAAAATATGTTGATGGCCCATTAAATCTGAAAATGGCCCTTTGAAAACTTGAACCATGGGGCCATAGTCCCATAGGCCATTTTGGCCTTCCCAATCACTGCTATATACATGTATTATAAATTACAAAATCGGAAATCAAACAATAATTTGCACATTTCTGAAATTTGTAATTTATTGTAATAAAATAATTTATATTATCAATTTATGATACTGTACCTTTATATTTATAAAAGAAATTATTCATTGAGTCAATGACTGAGAGTAAGAGTCGGAGAAAGAGGGGGTTGGGTGTAGACTGTGTGTCCGCTACCGTTGGGAATACAATCACTATGACCACAGAAACTCTGCAGACGGCCCTGAGACATGTCCTATGTAAATCAAATAAACAAACACCCTTCTCTAACAATGACCATAGATGAGCTCCTCCCACGTTCAGTGATCCGTGAAGAAACCCTATGGTATTTTTGGGGGGTCTCCTAGGAATGTTCTATTGAATATTCGTATAATGCACCAAATCACAGCGAAATTTGGACTCTAGAATCTCTTATTTGTAAACAAAACACGTACTCCCTTTTTATCATTCTGGAAAAAATCACAAAAAAATCATATAAAATAATATGAGAGCTTGTATTACTTTTTTCAATGGTGAAATCGAGCTTCATGTGAGGCTCTTTAAATGAGCCATTAAATAAAATTTTAGTGTAATGAGCCACCTTAAGAAGAAATGTGACATTTAAAGACGTTAAAATATTATCATTGCTAAGAGATACATTTATGACAATTTGATTAATTATGATGGATAGGAACTGGCATATCTGTACAATCTTGTTTTCCAGGGACCTGGAAATATTGTCTTGGTTACTGGGAGAGTTTGCAGGAGACACTGAGTGACCTTGACATTGAATACTGGCGCTGGGTGCTGTGGGTCATATATCCTATCATTATATCGTTTTTACTTCCAATATTCATTTTGCTGTTCCTGTATTGCTCAGCATTCTTTCTTTATATATACAACTACCGACACAACTTCAGAGAAGCTTATAGCCATGATGTATGGGACGGTGCAAGAACAGCCATAGCAGCAGGGTGGGATGCGCAGGGAAGAATTTGGCATGGTTAGATTTTTTCACATTCATGAAATTATGTTGAAACAAGGGTATTTTGTCAGCTAGTGTAAAATCTTTCAACCTGTGTTTGTCAAGACAAACTTTATTAATAACTCATCAAAGTTGTTTTGAATGCAAACCCAACAAAATATCAATTTGGAATAATTTAGTGAAATTGTAAAGTTACAAGCTATATTAAGGTAATTCCCCATACCACGTCAAATAACGTTAGAAACGTTATTTATGAGTCACGAACGTTATGACACATTCATGCAACAAACCCGATGGCATTTTGGTAAATTTTGTAGACCGTGTTAGGACTGATTTTGTTTGAAAGCAAACAACAAAAATTTAGAATAAAAAAAAAACAAACAACAACAAACGAATCGCAATAATACAAACAAGCCGGTTCTATACAAAACAACGCTCGGGAGAGAAAGTGCTTATAGTTGTATACATCGCGAAATCGTAAACTCTGCATACACATTGCGTTATGACACAGTCGTTTAGAAATTCCCGTGAGATTTCTGCAAATATTACAGATTATGATGTTAAATCGTGTTGCCAACTTTCAATGTATTTATTGTAGGCCATTTCTTTTGTGTGATTTCTGATCATTAATGATTGGTAAAAATATCGAATCCCCTATATACAACAAAATGCTAATTTTTGTGTGCTTCATGTAGGCCTACTGACAGTCACATATTTTTGTTGTTTTCCTTATGATTTATTTAAACCTGAAAAAATGTCGTCTTGATCTAAATAGAATATATGCATAATCTAAAGCTATATGACATTGTAAACCCCCCCCCCCCCCCTTGCAAAATTTTTATATTTATTTACACGACAAAAATCGCTTTCGAGGCCCTCCGAATCCATCATAAATGTGCATATACATGTATGTGCATATCTCTGTTGTGTCTAATGATTTCAGGGTGTTCATGTCACATATTCAGGCCCTATCTCTAGTCCTAGGTGTTGTACGTTTTTGTTATTGTACGTACGGTATGGATCATGGGCGTTGTAATGTATTTTTCTTTTATCTAAAACACTTTTCTGGCCGGACATGACCACTGATATTTTGAATAAAATGTCTCGGAATGTACGCAGTACTACATGTCCCGTTAACACTCACATCGCATGGATGTGTTGTATTGTTAACAATTACCAGGAACTAAAAATTACCAAGGGGGGCGAGGAATGCAGAATTGGGGTATTTTAGAATATTCGAATTTCCCAAATTTGTAACTTGAGCATAGGTTAGCATTCTCTGAATGAGCGTTAAAAATGTAAAAATCATTCTGATCTGACGACATAATTTTTATTTTTTCATCTATTGTGACGTCATGTCAGTGTTCATGTGACATAGGCTAAGCTCCATAGTAAAGTTGGGATTTTTCTAACTTCAAGCCTGATCCCAAAAGCTTACGACAGTCAATGAAAGTGGTTTTTAATTATTTGAAGTTTTAATGTTTTAAACTGTTTTTCAAAAACCACCCTGTAATATTTCTTGAAATGGTAATTTAGTAATGTAAATGATGAATGAAACATGTTTGCAGAGATAAGAATTTTAGACACCATTTTCCAATATGCGTTTTTTCAAGGTTTTTAACCTAGAGGGGATCATTAGGCTCTCAAATTATCCGATACCCTATCTACTTCTTATGTCAAATGATTGCTGGAGTGTAAAGGTAAACCATATTGAAATGTTTAAAAAATCTGAAGGTTTTTGAAAACAGAATTTCCCAGATATGGTAGGCTATGATTAGTCAAAATTTAACTACTATATGTGCATTTTCATCACCTCAAAACCAAGAGCATGGTTCAGTAGATGAAAAATTATTGAAAAAAGTCAAATGCAATACATTTTCTTCAATTCATATGAAAGAAACATATTTCTATCGTTTAAATAGAGACAGTGCCTTAAAATGTATGTACATTTATATCAACACTGCTTGTTTTAAAATGATGTATTCTATTTTTAGAAGTGGCTGTACTCTGGGAAAGGCCGCTAAACATATTTTTCTTCGGGAATTTGGTCAATATACATCCTTGACAAAATACATGCAAACTTTGATAGAAATCTGTAGGTTTTTCAAGATCAAGATGTGGTATGGGGAATTACTTTAAGGGGGGAAATGAAATATTATCTTAATATTTTTTAAGCTTTAATATGTTTCATTTGGCTATTGCAACTAACTAAATTATGAAGAGTAGCATTCAACAATAGTCCAAGGCTTTCATGTGACATCTGATCACAAAACAGAGCACTCTAAACAAATCAAGTTTCTAATAATTATTCCTGGTGGAATGGAGAACAACATAAATTTTTGTCATATATATGAATTTTTAGGTTTTGAGATAGAAAATTTGCAAAAAATCCCTGACAGAGGTCCAGCCTTAATTGTGTACTATCATGGAACTATTCCTGTGGATTTCTACTATCTTGCTGCAAGATGTCTGCTGGAAAAGAAAAGACACATCAGAGCTGTTGGGGATAATTTTCTGTTTCACATACCAGGTAAATAATGCTTGTTGGTTAAAATTATTTTCATATCTAGTTATAATCAACATGTTCTTCATTGTTCATGCATTATTTTTTTGTCTTTCACTTTTATAAGTAAAAGCAGGAGGTATTGATTAGAGTGCATCAATCCTCAATCTGATTAAAATACAGATCTCTCAAATAACGCACAGCGCAGAGAGCTGTGCGCTATTTGAGAGATCTGTATTTTAATCAGATTGATCAATCCTGTACTATCTGTAATATTGTCCAAAAGATAAACCATTGGCATGAAAGTTTTAGCGATATACCACTGGCATTAGTAACAGACATTCAAGTTTTAGCAATATACCAAAGGTATTCGAGTTTTAGCAATATACCAATGGTGTTATAAAGTTTTAGCAATATGCCAATATCGTTAGAGCTTTAACGATGAAGCTTTACATAAAGAGTCTGTATGACTAATGGATAACCCCTATTGTTTAAGCCAACTCCTTAGGTCACCTATATGGTAAGACATGGTTTTCAGAGGACTTCTTAAACACCATTTGAGCTATATTGCACATAAACTTCATATGGAGAGTCTGAGTGACTAAATAACAACCCCTATTGTTTTCTACTCAAAAGACTGAAAGTCAGGGTCACTAATTCAAATACAAGGTTACAAATGGTTTTAGGATGATATATCTATAACATATATTGCTTTTATCACTAGTATTAAACTGATAATAGTAACGATCATTACTATCATCCCAAGATGGCGGAAGGAAATTCCGGAAAGACCACGTTTACTTATTATATCTATTTGTATTGTTTATTTGCGAATGATATGTAGGTAAGAAATATCATACACTAGCAACAATTACGATCAGGTGTTATTTTATCTTTTATACGGCTCATATGAACAGAAAATTCGTCGTTGAAAAAACAGCGAGGATGATAGTAACGAAAGTTTTATGTTACTATCACCATTCATTTCCGTTACTATCATCCTCGCTATTTTTTCAACGACTAATATTAGAGCTTTCATCTTGCACATGAGCATTTCTTGTGATAAGATCTTTCTACTGGTACCGAGATATTTGTCCTTGTGACTTGGCCACTTTTGGAATTGGCCATTATCGGGGGCATTTTTGTTTCACATACACATCTTGTCTATTCAGAATGTGTGTTTTATCAAATCAAAGTGCATGATATGATTCCAGGTTGGATTTCACTGTCTGACAGGCATATATTGTACCATTTGCAGTACTCTTATTCATTATGGATACAGATATTGTACTGAAATTTTATCATCACTGTCCAACATGCGTATGATGTACCATTTGCAGTACTCTTGTTATAATATTAGAAAGGAATAAGATGATTTGGGGTGAGAGAAAAACTTTTACCAAAATGAGCTTTACTACCTCTTTAAGGATCTGTTGTTTGGTCAGTTCTGCCATCTAACACAGATATTTGAACTACATGCTAATTTGTTAAAACTAACACCCTTTTAAACATGTTTGTCCTTTTTCAAGAGACTAATCTATTATGGTTATTGTAAATATAAAAAAAATATATGATGTTACGTTATTCTATTACAAATGTCAAAGCAGTTTATCTGCTGAAAAATTCATTGAGCACTTGATCTCATATTGTGAAGCATTTAACAGCAGATAACCTCCTTTGTTGTTTGAAATTTTCATACCATACAAAATTTCTCTGCATTTGAGGTTGTACACCATCAAATGCAAAAACACTGTATATTTTAAATGGGGGACATTCATTCTAATTTGTATGTTATTTGCAGGATTGAGAAGATTTCTAGAGGTTTTCAGGGTCACCCCTGGTACAGTACAGAGCTGTGTTAGTGTTTTGAAGGGTGGACATTTATTAGCTATAGCACCAGGTAAGGTGTATGGGGATTATGTCTTGATACACTGGCAAGAAAAGCAACAAATAGTTTCATAAACGATTTAATGATGCAGGAAAGAAATATCTATTCACTTTGTTTCTAAAACTCAGTGGTAAATCTAGAGGGGTGTTATTGGAAGGTTGCAGCCCTTCCCCCTTTTTTTGTTGAATATTTATTTGAAAAATGTCATTTTATTTCCATTTTGAGGTCTTCAACACACACACACACACACACACACACACACACACACACACACACACACACGCCCTTCCCTTTGGGGCGGAAAAGGTTCAAATTTTTTGGATCCACCACTGCTTTTTGTTTTATATATTAAAGTTCATGGTTTAAAGTGATAAGAAACAGAGTTATATTATGGTCATTTTTGTAGGTGGAGTGAGAGAGGCTCTGTTTGGGGATGAAAATTACCCAGTAATGTGGGGCAAACGTCATGGATTTGCCAGAACTGCTTTACAAGCAAATGTGGTGAGATCTACTTCTCATTATACAGGAATCTCCCGGAAATTAGCCTTGTCTGTCAGTACTAGTACAACTTTTAATATTTTCTGTGAATTCTTCTCTAAAATCAGTCAACTGAATCAATCAAACTTTGAAAATACCCATAGCATCCTTTGACAATTGGAATTAATGCTACTCAAATGTAGGCCAGTATAGAGGTGAGAAATGTAAGGTGCTAAAATCTTCATTCGAACCTTTTGGTCAGAAATGACTTAGAAAAAGATGTATTAAATTGATTTATATCTCTAATTAATGCAAAAGATAGATTACATAGTGTAGATTTAGATTATGATTTGCTCAACAAGATTCACAATACAGTGTAGGTTTAACGTAGTTCCACCCTCCTGTGACGTCATAAGATTTCGCAAAGTCAGTGATTTCATAAGATTTATGCATGACAGGAACATAAATTTTGTTGTAGTCTTTTTCATTGGTTATTGTAAAAAATCTTGTTCCTCATAAAATATTTCAAAAGTCTAAGTGATATATGAATAATCAATTATATGTTTCTAAATATTGAATCCAAGGGCAATAACTCTGTTTTCATTAAATTGTTTATCAAGTCCATTATGCAATAGATTTCCTTTATTTTTCACAAACATTTTGTATATTTTTTATGGAAACAGTTTCATGAAATTGTTATGAATACTATTATATCGTTTTAACCAGTTTTTGTGAAATTTTTATAATGCTGTTTAAGGAAAATTGCAATTTTCTGACGTTGATAACAGGTATATGTATGCTGATTGATAAAAGTTTTATTAATACCGTAACATACTTATTTTATCATTTTTATTTGTTACTATTAAAGTTATATTATTTGAAGAATCAACAATCAAATATAAGATTGAACCTATAATTCTAGAGGGGTGGAATTACTTAAATTCCTAATTTATGCAACATTTTCATTAAATCGTCATGGCCTCTTATTTTAATTAATTAAGGCCAATATTAGGAGATGGCAAGTGACAATAATGAGCATGGGAAAGCACATTGAAAAAATTTACTAGCATTTTTCAGCAAGGTCAAGCAGTTGTTGTCTAGGGACCTTTTGTTTAAATCAATGACAGTTAGCAAATGACATCAAACTGTTTTTGTTTTTCATTTTACAGCCAATTATTCCAGTATTTACTCAGAATGTGAGAGAAGCCTTTAGAACACCTAAGATTACCAGGTGTAAGTTATTTTTGTTGCAGACAAAACTAGAAAGTAAAATGACTTTACACAAACAAAACATTCACACTCTACAGGCTCACTAACACACAACACTCAAAATACATAATGTATAACAACAAAACAATGTACTCACAGTCTACTTCATATAAACCCGACCAGCATAGGTAGAACGTTCACTGGTTCACGATACAATGCACACATATGGTAAAGGATACTTGCACATGTTGTTAATGTTGCCACTTGGGATCTTGTAGATGTAATGTGTATTACAGAGATTTCTCACTATGCCACATCCAGGTATGACAGGCTGGTACATGTAGAACTAGTAGTACAGGAACACTCGCATGTAGTACAAGTAGACAGAACCAGTACATGGATTACGTGAATCGCCTCAATGAGTACACATCAGAGGTCGATTTCACACAGAAAAAAATGGCAACACCACCACCCAGAATGGTACTACCACACAGGGCAGTTCTGTGACCACACAGGATAGTTCTATGACCACACAGGTCACTTATATGACCACACAGGTCCACACAGACATAACTTCAGTGCTCACTTTATGAAGGACATGCTTTTTGACTACTTGTGCTGAAACTGACGCTCTACTATAGAACTGGTTTAACAAAACATGTGACCTCGCTCTAGCCTAAATATAGTTACTCCCCAATACAAGTTATGGTGCACAATTATGGACAAAATAAATGAATATGTACACAAATTGTGACAACATTAATTCCTCAAGAGATACATTTATATTGCTATTTTACATGGTCTGAACAATTCTGTATCTTGTATTGTTGAAGGAAATATGATTTTTTAAGGAAATTACTTTTTCAGAAAGTTTAATTTTGTTAATTATATGATATTCATAGAGAAGGGATTATTCATAACTTTATTACAACTGCAGCATATTTCTTTAATCATATTGCTCACATTGAATATTGTGTTATTCATATGTAATTCATTGCTTTCCAAAATCTAGCTTGCCTCAGAAGAATTTATGAAAAGACACGCCTTCCCATTGTACCAATTTATGGATTCTTTCCAGTTAAATTCAAGTAAGTATGTAATTAGATTCAAATGTATTATTTTGCTTGAGAATATGGTTCTTAAGTAATGAAAATTCCTGTTAACTTTTCAGCCAAACTTCATGCCTCATGGTACTTTGATTATTTGAGTCTTTTAACTTACAGAATGTTTATTGGTGATCCCATTTATCCAAAAGAAGGTCAAACTCCCGATTTACTGGCTAATGAGGTATGATGTTTTTACAGTAAATCAAACCAATGGAATACGCAAGTTCCGAGTTACACAAAAATTATTTCCCTTTGTCGAACTCTTTCGCATTTTATGACGTATGGTGGGTACACAATGTATACATTATATCGTAGACTGGCATTGTACATAACGATTACGTACAATTAATGTAATAAAAGCGTAACTTTTGTTTATATCAATCACTGGTATGTATATTCTGGCCATATCAAGCATAATCTGTTTGAATAAGATCATCAAAGTGGCTATTAAATCATTATTCGTTTCCTCTTCTACATGAGTGACGCTTTTATCAAAGAAAGATGGCAATTAACAGTATTTGTTTGAGCCATTTTGTTATCCAATACTCATAAACTCACTAAAGTTGCCTTTCCCCTGAGATAGGATGGTCTCAGAAACACTGGATATCATCTTTTAAGAAATAATGCAACAATAGTAATTAACAAATGTACCCACCGTCATCATATTTTACGTCATAATTTACGGAAGAGTTCATTAAAGGGAAATAACTCTTGGGGAACTCGGAACTTCCGTATTACTTGAGATGTTTGTTGAATATTAAAAAAAATCACCAAAAGAATTACAGTGAAGCTAATTAAAATTAGATGTTAGATCCGCTCACATACTCGCTAAGTTTGTGTAGCGAGTATGTGAGCGGATCTAACATCTAATTTTAATTAGAATGAATTACAGTCTATGCTTTAACTATAATAGACAGAATTTTATTGTGCTGAATAATATCGAAATAATGAGAGAGAGCTACAATGTACATATTAAATGTTGCATGCATTTTAATTCAATAGCTTCACTTTAAGGAAGTTAGCTCCGTAGTTTTTGAGCACAAGCTGCACTGGATGCTATAACTGTGTTGATAAAGGTTCAGTACTGTACTTGTTTTATTGGTCCAAACATATTATATGTTTATTACTTGAACTTATTCAGCTGAAAAAATTCATGTCGATTCAAATTTTGAAAAGGACTATATTTTGTAGTGGAAAGATTGTTTAGACATGTACATGTATTTCAATTTTGTAATTCATGATATAAGTAGTAAAGACTTGGAACTAATTTAAATGTTGTAAATTTGATAATTTGGTTAATATATTTTTTCCAAATACAACACCGATTCTTAAAGCATCTTTATCAATTTACCGGAAATTGTGTGAAAATGTAGTGTTTTGGGCAATAATTAAAAAATTTGATCTATAACCCCCATTTTTTCAAAGTTCATTTTTAATTTTAAGGCGAGACTTTGTAACTTTTTAGGTCACCTGAATTCATTCAGGTGACCTATTGCTATCTGTTTTTGTCCGTCGTCGTTCGTCGTGCGTTAACATTTGAACATTTTCAGCTTCTTCTCTGAAACCCCTGAACCAATTTCAACCAATTTTGGCATATAGCATCTGTGGGTGGAGGGGAACAAAAATTGTGAAATTCGTGGTCCCTGCCCCCCTGGGGCCTGAGGGGTGGGGCAAAAACCATCAAAATGAGTGTAATTTTAAAAAATCTTCTTCTTTACTCCTGGACATCAAGAAACCAAACTGTGGGCATAATTATAATGAGCGTTGAGCCCTCTACCAAAATTGTGAAATTCATGGCCCCTGGGGCAGGGGTTCTTGTGTTAGGATGGGGCTCTATTGGTCATATAGTGAAAATGTAGAAATTCTTTGAAAATCTTCTTCTCTGTCTCTGGGTATTAAGTAGACAAACTAATAGCATGGTAATGATGAGCAAGGATGCCTCTTTATACCCCCTGCAACAAGTTGTGGGGGGGTATACTGGAATCGGGTTGTCCGTCTGTCCGTCCGTCCGTCCATCTGTAGACGCAATGGTTTCCGGGCTCTAAAGCATTATCCTTTCCATCTACCGTCACCATATCATATATATGGACTACCCATGGAATGAAGATGTTCCCTATCGATTTTGGGGTCAAAAGGTCAAAGGTCAAGCGCACTGGACATTGAAGTAGCAATATGGTTTCCGGGCTCTAAAGTGTTATCCTTTCCACCTACAGTCACCATATCATATATATGGACTACCCATGGGATGAAGATGATCCCTATCGATTTTTGGGGTCAAAAGGTCAAAGGTCACGCGCACTGGACATTGAAGTAGCAATATGGTTTCCGGGCTCTAAAGCGTTATCCTTTCCACCTACAATCACCATATCATACATATGGACTACCCATGGGATGAAGATGTTCCCTATCGATTTTGGGGTCAAAGGTCATGCGCACTGGACATCGAAGTAGCAACACTAAGAAAAGAGGTAGTTTATACCTATTACCAACACCCTTTGGGAGATTGGGGTAAGCGGGGGGTATTCTTAGTGAGCATTGCTCACAGTACCTCTTGTTAAAAATTGTGAAATTCATGGCCCCTGGATCAGGGGTTCTGGTGCTAGGGTGGGGCTCTATAAGTCATATAGTGAAAATGCATTATTTCTTTGAAAATCTTCTTCTCTGTCCTTGGGTATTAAGTAGACAAACCAATAGCATGGTTATGATGAGCAAGGATGCCTCTTTCAAAATTGTGAAATTCATGGCCCCTGGGTCAGGGGTTCTGGTATTAGGGTGGGGCCCTATTGATCATATAGTGAAAATGCATTTTATTTCTTTGAAAATCTTCTCCTCTGCTGCTGGGTATTAAGTAGACAAACTAATAGTATGATAATGATGATCAAGGATGCTTCTTTCAAAACTGAAATTTATGGCCCCTGGGTCAGGGGTTCTGATGCAAAGGCGGGGCTGACCACATAGCTATTCAATGTTTCTTCCATCCAAAAGTAAAATTCTTATATTTAAACACAAACTTAATTCAAACATTGGAAGGTTGTTACATGATACTCAGGTGACCTATAAGGCCCCTGGGCCTCTTGTTTGTAATTTATTTGCAATTTCAAAAGCTGACAATTCTAGATGATGAGTTTTTCCTGTATATTAAGTGCAAAAAGGTCATTATTCACTTCCAATGTACTAGCATTAAACTTCTTTTATATATCTATTGTTAGAAGACATGAGTATGTATTTGTTTGATATAACGATTAATTTGTGTTGCCTATGTTGTGTTGACACCAATAGACAAATCGAGATGTATGAAATTTGATATATTTTGAAAGGTGATGGATTCAATAAGAACCCTTATTCAGCAACATCAGAGACTGCCAGGAAACATCTTGTGTGCTCTGATGGACAGACTGATCTAGACTCCGGAGAAATAGTAGGCTTTCATGAAGATCTCAGGATTGTTGTTGTGTGTTAGAGACTACAGGTGCTTGTGTTATTGTTGGAGGTAAAAGTTGCTTCTTGATTTGAACAATTCTACATGCTACAGTTGTATGTATATTCAGTAAGTTGTCTAACTGTTCTGTTTAGTACATTTTATGGCAGGCAGCACCAACTCATGGTACACAACGTTTTTTTATACATTGTTTAATGCATGTTAGTCTAAAATATTGGATGTTTTCCCCATTTTGTTTACAGTTTTGATAGTTATAGACTGGGGGAATTATGAATGTCAAAATCATAAGCAAAGCTGGGGAAACATCAGATATTTTGGACTATGAATGATTATTTAATACATTTTTGTCTGAACTTTTTGTATTAAATCCATAGTCAGATAACATTCTTACGATACCACTTACGTTTTCTGAATCGTGTTACGATGGTCAATGATAGACTTTGCTAGATTTTTCTATGTAGACATATTTTCTACTTTAATTTTTTTGCAAATGATCACAGATTACAACACTGTAAATCTTTCTATGATGTGGATGATTTTCAAAAGTAACCATTGTAGAATAACATATGCTTTGAAGTTGTAGCTCATGTAAATTTGTCTCCTGTGGGTCATTACAGAAAAAAATGCATCTATTAAACTTTGGTATAGAATATTTTTAAAAAATAAAAATAAGATACATAACATTATGGAGAGCAGGAAAAAACTTTGATGTCATCAAAAAAAAATTCACTTTAACAAACTCATATATTGCAATACGCAACTTCCGAGATATCAGCTCTTCTGTGATAGAGGTACGTTCAGTGTTCTGTTGAACGCTTGGGTGGGTACAAGACGTATACATATACTATAGACTAGCTATGTAAATGCGGATAAAAGCAATGAAAGTGTGTATTTTGTTGATATCAGCCGTTGGTATCCATTACACTGACCATATGGAGAATAATATTTGATTGAATTAGGCCATTAAATTAATATGAAATTATTTTTTATTTCCTCTTCTGCACGAGTGATATTTTAATCAAAGAAAAATGGTGATTATCGATTTTTGTTTGAGATATTTTATTATTAGATACTAATAAACTTACTAATATTGTGTGTCCCTGCAGTTTGAGTGGTTGCATGATGTCTGATAATCGGCCTTTAGGCAATATATGAAGGAAGTGATAAGCATTTGTACCCACCGCGTATGGACGATAGTATGTTTTGCGTCTCACTGTGCGTAAGAGTTCCACAAAGGGAAAGAACTATTGAGCAACTCGGAAATTGCGTATTGTTTTATTTGCAAAAATATTTAATGATTGATTGATTTGAATATATTGTATTATAAATACATATACAGCTGGTTTGAACATAGTCCTGGATTCTATCAACTTAGAGGTTCTGACATGTAATATTTAATTATAATGAAGGAATAAATGTCTAGGTTGTTTGTGTCATGAGGTATAAAAACAATGGAGGTCAAGAGGTCATTTTTCATAATAGGCAGAAATTACCCATGGTGTCCATAGTCTTATATCCCTATACATGTAATGTTAACAATCTAGATATTTACTGCTTATACACTGTATTCATATTTCATTGGTGCAGATTATTTTAAAATAATTGAGAAATTTGTTCCTTTAAAAGCTAGTGAAACTTCTTATTATGTACAAGCCTCTCAAAAGCATTTTAAAATTTCAAAATGGTTACTTATGAATATGGTTATCCATATTGTATCCAGATTTATAACATTACCATGTACCCCCTATCCTTTGTGGAATTCAGTCTTTTTCATTGTTTTGACCATTTTCTTGCTATTTGTATTGTGTATATTATAGAAGTATATTTTAAAATTGCTTATGGTATGTGCAATATCTTACACCTGGTATTATATGTGCCCAATTTTCATCAAGGCCTCTTTGTTAATTTATACATGTATATCTATAGAAGTTTAATTTGTGTTCACTTTCTTAATCAATATTATCAACTATTGGATATTGACTTATATGTAGTTGAAACAACTTTAATTGTTGACTGGTAGACCATTTTATTGGATGATCCGGTACTAGAATATATGCTTTGAAAGATAAGCCTTCTCTGATTACAAATCTAACTGGATATCATTGTGATGGCAAGTATTAGAAAAGGGCCCAATTTGTGACATTATTTACTAAGTTGAAGGTCCATTTTAATTCTTTCATAAAAAGGTAAACAAAACTAAAACTTGATATGTAAGCCATTGATATAAGTGCATATATACATTTTCAAATCAGTAGCTGTAGGGATAGCAAAAATGTCTGGAAAATGTATCAATTTTTCTAAGTTCATGGTCCATAACTCTTTCAATAACAAAAAAATATCAGCAAAGCCCAAACTGAAACTTGATCTGTATCTCATTGATATAAATTCATGTACAAATTTTCAAATCAATAGCTGCAGGGATAGCCAAAAAAGTCAGAAAACAGTCAAAACCCTGAAAATTGCTAAGTTCAAGGTACGTAACTCTTTCAAAAATATTTTTGAAATAAACCAAACTCAACCTTGATGTACAATTTATTGATGTAAGTTCATAGAAAATTAAGAAGCTGGAAGGATTGGGGTAAATGTTGTATATAAATGAAAGAGAAATCAACACATTTACCTACATATTTGGTCTAAATTTGAAATGAGTTATTGAAAAGTATAAAAACATTTTGGGCCTAACAAGAGTACAACAGATAGTAGAGTTTGTTAGGGGTTTTTTTTGGAGGGGGGGGGGGTCTGTGGTTTAGAAGGATGTCTTTCATTACACTGATTGTTAATACTATTATGTTACCATATGTTGGTCATGCTCAATGTGATTATAAATCACTATTTCAATACATGGTGCACCATTCCTCTTTTAGATAGAAGGAGGAAGTATGTTGTTTATTCTTTATTCATTGATTTATGAAGTACAAACTCGATTTTGTTGCATAGAACAAAGTAGTATACTTTTTCTTTATTGTTAATAAATCTCTGTTTATGGGGTATTTTCGTGTTCATTCACTCCACAGTAGCAATATGGTATGCCGATTTCACAAAAACGAGAGAAGCATAGTTTCGCATTTGTTAAACTATTATGTTGATTAAGTGTATTAAAATTGTAGTTTATATGGCCAGCCACAGTTGACCTCTAATAGGTGTATCTTTGAATCGCAGCTTACAAATTTACTGAATGATGACTTCCGATTGATATAATTCTTGGGATGGTTTTTATTGGGATATGGCTATGTACAGTATATTGCACATGTGTCCTCTGGGATGTTAGTCATCATATGCAAAAGATTTATACATTCAGAATCTTGTTGAAAGTCGTTGGTACGAGGGATTTTAAAATGTTCTGTAATACGTGCGACAGCTCATGCGAGTGTTGAATTAATCAATTAATATACATGTAATATACTTCGATCGCTGCTTTTTCACTACCATCGTCAGCACTGTCAAAGAATGCATTATGCAGCAAATCTTTCCGATGTCATCTTAAGGTTGATCGATCCTCATGTGATGTCATAGGTTTTTGCAAAAATCTTAATAAATTAAACTTTGCACATGATAGAAATATATCTTCCTGAGGAATTTTATTCACTGGATATAATAAAAAATCGGTTAAACTATCAATACTGAAAAAGTTTATATTTTCCATAGATAATCAATTATTCATAATTTAAAAAATGTTGTCAAGGGCAATTACTTCTATGCTGGAACTTCCTCAAATGGATGTCTATTATACATTGGTTTCCCTAATATCCACGATTAATCTATACATATTTATAAATTAGCAAAACTGTTGATACTTAAATTTTGTCATTGCAACAAGTTTTTATATTTTTTTTTTATTCTGTTTAACGAAAATGTGGATTTTCTGATGTTGATGTATACTTCTGTTTTTGTATGTCTGACATCTTTAAAAAGGTGGCAACATATACATTTTCTTTGGTTATTAATTAAATTAAACTATATTTAGTGGAAATTAATAAAGTTTTTCCACTTTTAACCATTAATAATCATAAGTCACATGAGGATGGAACAACCTTAAGATTTAACATTTGTTTTTTTGCCCCAAGTTTGGTTTTAAAACCAGTTTGAAACTACAAAGCAAAACGTAAAAAATATTTGATAAACACATTCGCCCTAGGTTTATAAACTATATTTTACAAATCGTTAATTATGTTCTGTAAGCTGTAGTTTACGCCTGATAAACCTAATTCAACAAATGTATTTAACGATGTTTCTCATTTTTATGAAAACGACGTGCCATGCAATATGTATTTTGAAGGAAAAAAATGAACAAACTTTCCCCTTCGATTCATATTTGTAAAGCTTAAAGCAAATACCAACCTGTCAATGTTCCAACTACCTCCCTCACAAATAGTGGGCTTGTATTGTGCCAATGTCATCTCTAAACTCTTAAAATGAATTGTTTTAAGAGTCTAAAGATTGGTGACATTATTAAAATTGAATATTAACAACTTTCTAACCAAAAGGGAATTCTAAGAATTACGTAACTATTGATAGTTTAACCCCCATTTTGGATGTGACCTGTCAACAGGGGATGCTTACTCCTCCTAGACACCTGATCCCACCTCTAGTATATCCAGGGGTCCGTGTTTTCCCATCTCATAATGCTGTATTCCTTATAAGAGTTATGGGATTGATCACATTATCTTCTTGTTCGTTATCTTCACCTATTTATTGATCATAGGTTTTTGCCTGGGAGAGAGCTTTGTCTGGGGGGGGGGGGGGGGGGGGGGGGGGGTCTAGACAGTCTTGACCATGTAGCCTCTTGAAGATTCAATTTTCTGATTTAGACACTTTAGAATTGTACATGACTCTGATTCTCTGACGCATACTATCGGACGATTAAAACGCAAGAGTGGAACATTTTTTATGTGTTATTTATTAAACGAATATATGTGGTCAGGCGCGTAGCCAGAAAGAAAATGAAGTGTACACAAGTATGACAAGGGGCGCCCGGTGGGACCAGGGGCAAAGCCTCAGGAAGCTCCTGGGTTTTACCAATGAAATAACCTATTTTCTGCATCGATTATTTTCTGAACTGTTTTATAATGCCAACTCGCCGTAATTGACATGATGTTGATTATTTGAAATTCAAAAAGGACTTTCAATTTGATTGAATGGACTTTACGATGTTGATCGGAACTATATAATGCAAATTTAATTTATGAGGCAAAAAATATTTTAACAGCATAAATCCTCTCCCTCTAGCATATGATGTGTACGCAGTTTTGTACTTGCGCATGGGCAGCTACGCACCTGGTGTGGTATACTTTTATGTTCATGTATATATCTTTTGATTTGAAACGTCAATCTTATTCTCTGTGAGGCTAAACGTGAAATGGAAGTCAAGAGGGGTGCGTCAAATATATTGTTAATTCAAATTATGGTCGTAAATATTGAGTAAGTCCACCATTAGCGTTGATAACTGACATTTGGGAAATGTTCTGCCCGTCTTCCAACAATGCCCTTTCAAGTTCCTGCTGATTCTGAGGCTGACTGCTGCGTACACGTCTGCCTACATAGGACATAGTGGGGGCACAATCAAGAACGTTGATACTGTTCGTTTGAGGGCATTTTTTAGTCAAACGTGTGTGGGCGCGCGCATTGTCCTGCTGAAAAATGAACGCACTACCGTGCCTATGTTGCTGCATCAATGGTACTAACACAGACTGCAGAATTTTGTCAACATAACGTCTGGCAGTTAAGGTTCCATTCAAAATGACCAATTTGTGTTGATCGCACTCCAAACCATGATATCTACGCCGAATCTGTCACGTTCAGGATACTGTATTAGGATAAATGGACCCGTCATGGCTTTCCAATCATTTGCCCCACAAGTGACGTTGTCGCACGTGCGCTTGTTGACGTGGTACTGTCACACGCGGTGGTCGACCAGGTCAGGGCAATGATTTATTGAGCCTGTCTGAGGATGCCGTCGCAACAGCCGGTTTACTGTACAGAGATGAACAGTAAGATGTCTTGCAACCTTCAGCTTACTAACGCCTACTTACAACGGCTTGATGTCACGTTTTATTGCTTGAACGCAACACAGTATAATATTTTTTCTCACATTATCACCAGTGTGAGATCGACTTTACCCATGTGAGACAGCCATGTGAGATTTTTCTGTCTCACACTGCTGCGACGTCATTTGATTGTGACGTCATATATTTTCTATGATTTACGTTACACGGTGAAGATTTACGTTACACGGTGAAGTAAAATTATTTTGCTTTGTTATCTTTAAATTTTAATGTGTATAGCTTTCTGTTGGACAACCTTGGTTTTTTTTAGTTTACACTTAAAGTGTAAACCATTTTCGGGTATGCTCTTTCTGTCTATCTAATTAATTTTTGCATCGAAGTTGAAATGAGGATTTTGATAATTTAGAATTTTCTCAAAGCTCCCAAATTTATGCACTAAACTGTAGGTAAAATGTGAGAAAAATAATCCTTCATTATTTACTCGTGTGGGATAGGGAAATTCCACCTCTGGAACAAGATTCGCTGTCTAGGACTCGGCAAAGCCTCGTCCTAGACTTCGAATCTTGTCCCCTCGGTGGAATTTCCCTATCCCACACTCGTACTAATGAAGGATTCTATTAATCTCTACTGTTGATTATGAATTTGCAATCACCAGAAGAATTGTTATATCACGACAAAACTCGTTTTTATGATGGCATATTTCTGCCATCACTTGTCGGATAATTATGCTGACTTGTCAGGTAATTACCAGGTATGTCGACTTGTGAGATGATTTTGCCCGTTTTCCATATAACAACCTAAAAAACTTGTCGAGTTAAAAAAGTCGTTTAATTGTTGAAATCGGCGACATATTGATATAGACATGTTGATGTTAAATAAACAAGACATGGCACGTCAACGTTTCCGTAGTCCACACCCAAGATGTGCCATTCAATTAACAAGTTGACATACTTATCTTTTTGTCGACTTGTCAGATGATTATGTCGACTTGTCAGATAATTAAGTTAACAAAATATCTGGCAAGTCGACATGATTATCTGACAAGTGATGACAGAAATATGTCACCACATGTTTTTTACCTTTTCACGCTGTTTTTTGGCTATATTTAGCTCTAAAACTTCATAGTTATTTCGGATTTCAAACATTTCGGTTGAGCATCACTGAAGAGACATTATTTGTCGAAATGCGCATCTGGTGCATCAAAATTGGTACCGTATAAGTTTTACATTATGCCCCCTGGGTCGAGGCCTCTGCTGGTGGACTGTTAGTCCCCGAGGGTCTCAACGGCCCAGTAGCTTAGTACTTCGTTACTAGCTGGAAAATACGAATGTATATTTAATTGCTGTTATAAAATTTAGAAATTCATTTCAAAATTAAGGATTATCTCCGTCGTCCATAGCTCTTATCCGTGGACGAATTTGGCTCCACTTTTTTGGCACGCTGTTTTTGGCTATATTTAGCTCTAAAACTTCATAGTTATTTCGGATTTCAAACATTTCGGTTGAGCATCACTGAAGAGACATTATTTGTCGAAATGCGCATCTGGTGCATCAAAATTGGTACCGTATAAGTTTTACATTAGTTTGAAACACCTTGTAATGCAACTCAGATCGTATGAAAAATGAACGCGGGTATGACAGGTACTGGATTTTAACAAAGAGCCCATGGGCCACATCGCTCACATGAGTCACCTTGGCCCTGCTGTAGTTCAGCTATTGTGATTTTTTTTGGCATGAAAAATTTTGACCCCATATTTTGGCCCCAATCTAGCCCCATATGGTAACAACATAACCATGACACACTGTCACAAGATAAAAATCGTAGTATGAAATATAAGGTCTTGCCATAAGGAATCTATATACAAATAAAAAGCCCTACCTTGAACAGTGCCTAGGTTAACTTTTTTCAAAAGTAGGTCAAAATCCAAAGTCAAGGTTACAAGGTCAAAAGATTCGGTACCAAAAGAAAGGTCTCGTCACAGGGAATGCATACTAGTATATGAAAGATGTTTCACTCATCATTCAAAAGTTATGAGCAAGGTTAAAGTTTCGGTTCAAATTTTAAAAAAAAGTTACGGCCAAGGTCACATGGTCAAACATCATGGCATCAAATTAAATTTCTTGCCATTTGGGAATCTGTATGCTAAATATGACAGCCGTACCTAAATTGGTTCAGGAGATATTGCCTGGGTTAGGTTTTTCTAAAAGTAGGCCAAACTCAAAGGTTAAAAAATGTTACCTAGAGAAAAGTGTTGGCACACGGAAAACAAACCTGAGAGCCCTATCACTCACAATTCAAAAGGTTCAAGTTCCAGACATACAGGACAAAACCCAATATGTCCCCTCCCCGACTTTAGTCACGGGGCATAACGAAGTGAATTAACACAACTCGGGAACATGATTCAGTGTGGTCCTGCTAGTGTTGAAAATAATTTGTTTTAATTTCCTGTATATTCCCATTTCAGACTGTGATCTTCTGTTATGGCCCCACCCTACTTCTGAGGCCCCTGAATTGAAGAAACTTGCATTTACACTACCTGGAGATGCTTGCATATCAAAATGACTAAACATGGCCTTGCTGTTCTTGAGAAGATTCCTATATATTCCCATATAAAACTTTGTTCCCCATTACTGGCCCCATCCTACCCCGGGGTTCGTGATTTGAACAAACTTCAATTTACACCACCTGGAAAAATTTGCATATTGATATGACTAATCACAGCAATCAGAACCATGCTGTTATTGAGATTTTTTTTTTTTAATTCCTGTATATTCCCATATAAAACTTTGATTCCCTATTGTGACCTCACCCTGCCCCCGAGGACCACAAATTGAACAAATAAATCTGCACTACCTGGGGACGCTTGCATATTAATATGAGTAATCATGGCCCCCTTTGTTCTTGAGAAGAAGATTTTGAATGATTATATATCCCCATGTAAAACATTGATCACCTATTGTTACCCCATCCTACTCCCGGGGGTCGTGATTTAAACAAACTTCAATCATTATCTGCACTACCTGGGGATGTCTGCATGTTAATACGGGTATTCATGGCCCTGCTAATATTTTCAAAGATTTTTTTCTATACATTCCCAGGTAAAACTCGTATCCATACTGTAGCCTAATCCTACCTCCCGCGGACCACAATTTCAACAAACCTGAATCTGCACTACCTGGGAATGCCTGCATATTATTGAGTAATCATGGCCCTGTTGTTATTGAGAGATTTTTTTAAGGATTTATCCAATATATCGCCATGTAAAACTTCGACCCCTATGGCGGCCCCACTCTACCCCGGGGGCCATGATTTGAACAAATTTGAATCTACACTATGTCAGGAAGCTTTCACGTAAGTTTCAATTTTTATAGCGCAGTGGTTCTTGGAAAGATTTTTAAATGATCCAACCCTATTTTATGCATTCCCTTAGGAGAGAGAGCATGGTCCTTCATTTGAAGAAACTTAAATCTCCTTTACCAAAGGATGATTTGTGACAAGTGTTTTTGAAAATGGCCCAGTGATTCTTGAGAAGATTTTCAAACAATGCCACAAAATATTTACTAATTCTTAATTATCTCCACTTCAAAAAGGGTATAGAACTTAACAAACTTGAATGCCCTTTACCCAAGCATGCGCTGTGGCAAGTTTCGTTGAAATTAGCCCTGTGGTACGAAGATGTTAAAAGTTTACGGACGGACAGACAGACTGACGCCGGACAAAATGTGATCAGAAAAGCTCATGTGAGCTCAAAACTAGTAGGATGAGCGTACAATAAATATTACCAAAAAATTTCTTTTGGGGAAAAAAAAAATGTTTTACGTGTGTAAAGTCCATCAGTATATCTTATGGATCAAGAATATATCAGTAAAACAAGGCCGCCAAAAGAAGCACGGGACGGCTGCCTATCTTAATGCCTGTGATCAGGGATGCCCAGCCTTGCTACATGATGTGATTACACATTGTCTTGTTAGATCTAGCTGTTAACTAGTATATCCAAGGTTGCTTGTCATCCTGTCAAGGCATTATGTGTAGAGCTTTCAAATCAGATAAATCAACAGCAGCTATCTTTACACAATACAGAAAGAGCTGTTTTGATTTTGACACAAACACCATTATAGACAGGTCGATGCGTTGTTTGTCTTTGAAACTACATGGTATAAATGCCCCTGTATCAGTTGAAACAAAAGTCGAATTTGATAACACTAAAAATCAAATCATTATTTACAGATAACGTAAGTAATATATAATGACTTAAAATGAACCCCTCAAATCAAAATGCCAAAAATCTGCTGAAATGTAGGTAACTCGAATTTGACCTGTAAAACTGCACGCTTGAGATCGCTCATTGATTGATCCGTAAGTCATGTAACCCTGCAAAATAATCTTAGCACAGTTAAAAAAACCTCTTGAAAACTATATGACAGAAGAATGGATTGAAAAACCATCGGTAAGGAACATCAGTAAATGTCTGGGCATTAAAATAAGTACAACAATTATTAAAACCATTTTCACAGACACACGGTGAGGGAATGAGAAAATATTGTAGGTCTGGAGTAGTGGTAATGGAATGAATTACAAAAATATATAGCAACATTTTATCATTTCTAAATTATTGTTCCATAAGTCTTCCATCCACTACTGCTTGTATTGTTGAAAGTCCAAATCTCTGAGGGCATCTGGAAGTTGCGACGTCACATCCTACTAGTTCCCCATTCACCAAATACTCTTTTCCGACTTTGTCTTGACACCATGTAATCAGTTCATCTGTTTTCGGAGTTTGTACTCCAATTATAAGTGCGATCCCCTTGACAACAACTAATCCTGCTTCCAAATCCTCAATCAGACAATCGAAATCCGGCACCAGACCGTCGTCTGTTTCTTTCATTGCGTGTTTGATGTCTGCTAACTGCTTATTGCTAGTGATAGTACTGAACAGATCGGCATTGTTGCTAAAGTCGCCTTTGAATCGTTCCATGTACCATTGATGTAACTCTTGTACATCTGTCAAATCAGCTCGGACACTTTCGGAAGTCGTCATTTCTCGTGCAATTTCTAAGCACTCTAGACTGCAAGCATTCAACAGCTCTGCTGTTTCTTTGCTTATTCCATGATAAAAGAGTGGTGCCTCTGTGACCGGTTTTCCATCCCATTTCCTCCACTCTTCGTAGATGATGACTGGACGAATGAACGTATTTGGCATAAGCGTTACCTCTAAAAAGTGTCGGGATGGACGGAATAGCGGCTTACTTCCGTGTATCATTTGAAGACACATAAGAGGCGGTCGTCTGCAAATCCCTTTCCCGCGAACTATTGAACCAACCAAAACCCGCATTGCACTAAGAGCCTCTACATGAGTTCCGAATTCTATAATTTTAGATTCCCATGATGGTGCCTCAAAAGACAAAAAAGTACAAAATACTGCTTTGCTGCCTAAGACGTTGTTACACAAGTATTCAAATCCGGGTTTCCCAGGTAGTCCTACAATGACGCTATTCTTGCCCACATATGGTTCTATTGCTTTCAGGTATTGTTCATGGTCCAACGCTGACATTGCAAAAATAATGAGATCGCAAGCATTAATGGCTTCCTTTGGATTACTAGTCACAAATCTTGGTTTAGCTTTTACTTCCCTTTTAGTTCCATCGTTTTCGTTAATGGTTAACATCATATTTTTCTTGTCGATGACATCTCCCCAATTTGTGGCCTCGTCTTCGTCCAAGTCTAGAACGCGTGTTTCTGCCTCTGGATTTGAGGCTGAAAAGGCAGCAACAACGTGGGCGTTTTCCCCACCTCCACAAACACAGATCTTTAAAGGTCCGGAGGCCATGTTCTATTCTGAGAAAGAAAAACACACGATGCATTTTACACTAATTTTGTGATAAAAAATACTATATGTGGTAAGTAAATGTACAGTCATGATGTGTAGTGCTGTAAGTAGACACGTAGCATCGTTTTTCAAAATGGGAGGGGACAGCCGAAGGAGAAGTAGACTCAGATAAAATAACACCATGTCTAAAGTATGTTTTGACCAAACTTCTTAAATCCTAAACCGTGAGAGGTGAGGGGGAGACAAGTGTCCATCCATCACTACGTAGATTCAATTCATCAGTTCAAGTTTACATGCTATCATTCATAAGGAGCTCCTATTTAACATAAACTCAAATAATTGAAAATGATTTGAAGATACCATTAATTTATTTGATGCTCGCAACAATTCAATCTCTTCAATAAGCAATGATATCTTCAATTCTGAATTATTGCGAGCATTGATTGAAATGGTGATAGCATTAATCATTCTTCTGAATTGATGAGCGTTATGACTAAATTGTCAGTTATTTGAGAAAATTACAGGTTGTTGGACTAAGTCCGTTTTGAGAAAATATTGCAAAGAGAGTACATGATTTGTTCAGTGAACTCCTCCCACAGTTTTCAAGTGTGAATCTTGTTTTACAGAGTGTTTATGTAGGTTTTGAAGATGATGATGAAAGATGAAGATAACGAACAAGGATCAGTCTCATAACTCCTATAAACAATACAAAATAGAGAGTTGGGCAAACACGGACCCCTGGATATACATGTACCAGAGAGGGATGAGTTGCTAGGAGGAGTAAGCATCCCCTGTCGACCGGTCACACCCGCCGTAAGACCCGTATCTTGATCAGGTAAATATCAATGTTGATGCGCGCTTCAGTTCAATTGAAAAAAGTAATAAATCACATTAACGAGCGCATCTCTTCAATTGAATTGTTATCATTAATTCATTTGATGCGCTTAATATTTCTTTTAGAGAGAGAGAGAGAGAGAGAGAGAGAGAGAGAGAGAGAGAGCAACTACATTGCATAATTAGAGATATCTTCGATTCAACATTAATTATATCTTTAATTGAAACAATTGTTGCTCTCTTTAAAAGAATCAATGTGTGCATTAATTTCTCATACAAAGGCGTTGTAACTAATTAAAAAATGTCTTCATTTGAATGAAAGATATTACCAAATCATACCGATCTCCACATTAAAATTTTGCGAGCAATAATTCCATCACATTGATGCGAGCATCACTTGAATGGAAGAGAACAATAATTGAATTGATGCGCGCATCAAATCAATGATTGCTCTCATAAATTGGTGAGACCATTAATTCAATTATTGTGCGCAATAATTGAATTGGTGATATCTTCAAACGATTAAAGATATCTTCTAATAGGCCTATTTGAGTTCCTTTGGCGCTCCACACATTCAGTACTACTATCCACAAAATGCGGCGGGGATAGCTGATACATCTTACTTTGCATGTCAAAATAACTAACTTTTAACTTTGCATGTAAAAAAAAACAAAACAACGGAAAATGAACGCTGTCAAAAAAAAGGGGTGGGTGGATGGTGGTCTCCCCTAGTTCTACATGCCTGGTACGTGTACCTATTTCATTAACATAATGAATAATCCATTATTGCAAACCGCGCCACTTAAAGATAACAGTTTTTGTTTATATCATAAAAACAGTGTTTTTTTACTAATCGCACCAGAACATGAAATGCACCCACACATTAAAGCTGATTTTTTTCCTAACCCTTTGGATTTCTTCTTATTTCATATATACACAGGTTAAGAGACACCCACAGATAAATGTATTTTCTTTCTTATGCCACACGCTGTGTATGGTGTAACAGGTATATTTTGACCACTTTCTAGTATCGGTAATTTTCTCTCCGCAGTGGAAATGTGTATACAAATATTTCATGCGGCATCAGCAGATGCCAGTAATAAACCGCAGCTCGCTGTTCTTACTTTCCAATTTCATTACAAGTCACCTACACTGACGTCAAATATAATTCTCAAAGCACTGCTCTGTAGTAGGTAGCGACAGAATGAGTCTTGATTACTGTAATGTGCCGTTAAGAAAACTAGAGCCGGATTGTCTGCCAGTTGTGACGAGATTCTCCCTTCAATGCCATCTCTAATTTAGAAAAGTATAACATTCTCAGTTGTTAAGTTTGAAGATGTTTCCCCTCTTCAATATTTAGGAAGAACTGTTATATTTGAGTGGCATTACTCCATCAAGAGGCCAGTGGTCCTTAATGGTCACCTGGGTATCACACAACAAAATATTCATTAGAAATGTTGCATGTTGATGGTACAAGAGTGAATATTTCAAACTCTTTGAACTGGATGTTGTCAGGTTTTTGTTCATTACTTCTGAAGTCATTGTTTGGGCAAAAAATTTATAACTTTCTTGCTTTGACCCTGGTTCAAGGTATTTACGACCTTGGTTCAAGGTCATAAACTACTGTCTTTCTTAAGCAATGC
Organism: Ostrea edulis; assembly: GCF_947568905.1. NCBI lineage: Eukaryota > Metazoa > Mollusca > Bivalvia > Ostreida > Ostreidae > Ostrea > Ostrea edulis. Next base: position 7,203,751 of record NC_079167.1, on the reverse strand, counting down.
CAGACATGGGTTACCAATGTCCCCTTTTTTAACAGTGAGCTTGACTCTTGACGAAATTACCTTGCTTCACTATCTAGTCATCAAAATCCTTCCAGCCAACTATACCGTTAAGTTTAGATTCCATCAGAGTTTCACCCATAGATTTTTTAAAATGTTTATACCAGTTACCTTGGCTTTAAGAAAGAGACACCGCTACAGGATCAGGAAATGGATGCCTGACTATGAGCAACTCTATGCCAAGTGTCAGCTTGTAATGTGTATCCATTACAGCGTTGGAGAATAACATCTTTAACTTTCTTTTAATCCTGACATTGACCCTGGCCAGCGCCTATTATCTGGTCATAAACAACCTTATGCCAAATATGAGCTTATGCTGTCTCTCAGTTAACCAAAGTTGTGAATAAAACAAATATTTTAAGATATATCCTAGCCCTTAGTCAAATGACCTTGGTTCAAGGTCATAAACCATTATCCAGTCAAAAGCAACCTTTGTGACAAGTACGTCTTTGCAATGTTTTTCTTCTTCTTTCTATTACAAATGGCTTATAGACACAAGTGGAGTGGAAGGATAGGAGACGTGCAGTGGACATGAAGATATCTATGTTTGTCTGCTTAATGTTCAGGAGTAAAGAAGACAATTTCAGGATATTCAAATATTAAATGTTTTTTTCAGCATGCCCACCCTACTCAGACTCTGACTCAGGGGTCACAATTTTGACATTTGTGATTCTTCTGAGAAGAGGCTGGAGGTGACGCCGGGCGGACAAGGATGTAGCAATAGGTCATCTGAGTGACCCGGGTAACTTAACATATAAAGAATAAAAGAATTTAAACGTATATAAATAAACATCTGATAATCATAATTTTTCATATTCTCCTTTGATCAAAAGATCTCCATTATATTGGTCGCTTACCTTTGCTGATAAAAGTCCAACAAGACTGGCACGTGTAACACTGTTGCAACAATACTGCGCGCGCACGTATGCAGAAATCGGATCCCAACTGTGGATAGCGATTCAGTGCGCGTGCCGTGATTTCATTTGTTTTCACTTTTCCCAGACTCATCATCTGGCTACTTAGAATGCCTTGCTATATATACAGCTGTATATCAAGAATCTGTCAATAATAATCAAATGCAGTGCTGCTCCAGAGCATTTGTACAGAAGTTCTTCATTTCTCACCTACACTCACTTTCAGGATTTTGATCATGAAAATTGCCATCTTTTTCAACTCCCTGTTCTTATAGATGTTGCAGGGATACTTGTATATTCCATTTCCTAATTGCTGTTCTTCAGAGATTCTCAAAACTGGTTTTCTTGGGTTTTTTGGAGAACTATTATTTTCTACCGTTAGAAAATCTTACACATATATATGCTTTTGTGAAGTATTACTACCTAGAATGTATACATCTGTAAATCATTGGAAATGAAATTCGTTAAAGGTGTCATGAATATATCGTTTTCTAGTTGATTTAATAACTACATGACAAATTCCACTCCTCTATCAGAGTATATCAGAGAACGGAATGATAGCTTACATGCATCACTTCTCGGATTACCGTTTGCAATGTATTCTGCATTTACTTACCAATTACAAATACTTTGGTTTCTCAAAATTGATTTGTGGTTATTTTATATCAAGGTGAAATAAATTAAATAAAGTACATGTTGGTTACAAATACATGTACACGATTGTGAAAAGTTAGTACATATTTTTGAACGAAGTTTTATCACCCACAAGCAACTTTTATTATCCCAGAAACAATCAAAATATTATATCTGTATGAACAGAAATTATATGAATATAATGGGATATTTTTGATATTATGTGCATGTTTTGAGATCAGCGAGCGCTTTTTTCGACAAAACATTTCGGGAAAAGTAAATCTCTCTAAGGGTACCGACGCCTCGCGGTCTTTTCAGGTTACCTGCAGTGCAGACTTGGGGACTCGGTCGACAGTCGCAGTACAAAACTGGAATTTGTATTTTTGTGGTTTTGACGGGTATGGGGGAGCATACGTTTACATCACTTTTACTGCCCTTTAGCATTGATTTTGTGATAAGATAACATTGATTGACATACTTCTCGCCCTCCCGCTCATCTATTTTAAGTGACATACACAATACCTGAGTGTTTATATACAAAAAACTGTCAGCGTGTTTTAATTTGTTGTCTGAAAGGATAATAGAAAACATGGACGATTTCAAAAGCACCTCCACCAAATTACCACCAATCTCGGAAATTTTCAACCCGTGGGTAATGGATTGTTCGTACTCACCCTATATGGTAAGCACCACCCAGGGGACGCTGAGGGACGAACGCATACGTCGCCCAATGAACGCCTTCATGATCTGGGCCAAAACGGAGAGGAAAAAGTTGGCAGTGGAAAATCCGGAGGTACACAATGCTGATCTCAGCAAGATGCTAGGTAAGTCGACTGACATAAAAGAATAAAATATTTTTATAGAAAAAAGTACGTACATCTACCTATAATGAAGAGAACAAGTACATGTTGTGCATAACCATAATGGATTTATAAATCGTTTCCTACCCGTACAGTTATAAAACACTTAGGAACAATTTAATTTATAGCTTAATATCAAAACACTTTGCCGTTGTGCATTTTTCTGATAACCCCCTCCCCCACAAAATTTATAGAACCAACCTTAAATCGCAACTTCTACATTGCAGTAAGGATAAGTTTGCATTGCTTGACCCATATGCGTGCAATATGCAATAAACAATAATTTTCATATTCTCTTGTAGATACCAGGGACTGGTTCACGAATTTTTATGAAAATATTTTTTTCATTTTTGATGTTAAACATTGAAAATATAACTCATTTAATGTTGACAGCCAAATTTTTGACCTTCTGAATGCAAGTATGAAAGCAATATTTTAGCCTTAAATCTGTGTTATATAAACAAAGACTCGAGTCTTTTTATGTAAACAAACAAACAAATGAAATATTGAATTTGTAATATAAAGCATCTTAATTTTGCATAGTCATAAATTTTAATTTTTAGATGACACATCTTACCCCCAAAATGCTTGAAATGTGAAAGATATAATAAACTTAGATCGATATCCAGTTCTTTTGAAAATTTCGTAAACAATAACATACCGCAATCTTTGTTTACAAAACAAATAATAAACTCTCTGAAATGAGCTTCTGTGATAATGTATAACCTTAATTTTCATTTGAAATCTTTCAAACACATTAGGCAGTAGATTTTGATCATTAAAAGCGAAAAACAAAATTTTGGGTAAAATCGTGAATCAGTCCCTTTAAGATTTCGTGCACGTTTAATTAGTACCGATGTGTATATTATTTTTAGGACAGAAATGGCGAACGCTTAGTCCTCCAGAGAAGAAACACTACAGCGAGGAAGCAGATAAGTTACGGGATCTTCACATGAAAAAGTATCCAAACTACAAGTATCGCCCGCGGCGGAAAAAATCTAGGTTCAGAGTTCCAGTGGACGAGAAGTTTTTGTCCAGAATAAGTGAGCCTGTTGAAGGTGTACCCAAATTAATCGACTTAACGCCTCCCGGAAGTCCCCAAACAACACGCACCGACATTTCCTCTTTGGTCCCTTATGCAAATTGTGCTGCGAGTCAAGTGGGATCGGGTTATGATCAGATGATGGCACAAACACATATGGCGTATCATGGATTCCCGGACACACCGCCCCCTCATAGCAACTTTACTGGCTTCACTTTTCCTGCAGGGTGCCGGGAGACCCAAGCAGAAGTTCTTGAGTACGCAGACAAACAACCTTTGACCTATTGGACAGAATTTGAAATTCGGCCACCTACATTTCAGGGTTCCAACTCCCAGTCCCAACCATCTCCACTGCAGGCTGATGTTCTATCATCCCAGGAACTAAACGCCCAGTCCCAACCGTCTCCACTGCAGGCTTATGTTCTATCATCCCAGGAACTAAACGCCCAGTCCCAACCGTCTCCACTGCAGGCTTATGTTCTATCATCCCAGGAACTAAACGCCCAGTCCCAACCGTCTCCACTGCAGGCTTATGTTCTATCATCCCAGGAACTAAACGCCCAGTCCCAACCGTCTCCACTGGAGGCTTATGTTCTATCATCCCAGGAATTAAAGGACGTTATTGAGATTGATAGTACAGAATTTGACCAATATTTAACGACAGATGAAAACCAATCCAAAAATACAAAAGTCGAAAGTAGCTCTTCACCATAGACTAATGGTATGTGATCTGTGCAGATATTTGTATCTTCATGACAAATTTGTATCATCTCTATACAATGATAACAATTACATTTTGTACACTTTAATCGTTAATTTTAGACTTTCGGTTTAGTTTGAAGCGAGAAACAGCATTCATGAGTTACTTACAGTGTTTATAATTTTTAAGTCGAGTGTAAAATGGTTTAGTTAATCACACCAGAAAGTTACCCCTTTTCCTCTCTTTCCAAAACTGACTTCCTGGAATTTTGCATGATTATAAATACATATGTAGCATGATTTATAAATAGTAAGTGGCGATACACAATATATATCAATGTCAATTAACATAGCAGCAGGACATTTTAATCAAACATGTATCGTGTGACTTCTGATAACCTATGCACAGTGTTAACTTGTCACATGACCATGTGCAGTGAAAGTGCGAAGACTTAATCAGTTGGCTTGTGTCCGTGTCGTCCGATGTCAACAAATTCGTAGACTGTTGTCAATCTGATAAGTTAACACTAGGTCATGTCTCCTGATACTTAAGTCGTTGCTAACAGTGGGTTGACACTCTGTATTTATGATTTCTCTGCCTATGTGTACCATGCGACTTCTTCGTCTGGACTGTTTGATTACTGTAGAATGGCATACCATGGGAGCGAGTTTGGGGAGGACAAAACATCTCCCTCCTCACATCAATTTTTTCGCTCTTTCTTTTCTCCTTCTTTTCTTCCTCTCTTCCTTCTCGACCTCCTCCTCTATCTCATCCTTCCTCCTCATTTTTACATTGTCTGCCCCCTCCCCCACATCGCTACCCACCCGAAGTGGGACGAGAATATATAAGCAGTCTTAGAGGATTTAAAGCTACTCACTCCGGAGACAGGTCCTTAATCTGTTTTAATAATACTTGTATTATTAGCATATACTGCCGGGTGTAGTTATACGTTTACTTGTTACGATCGTTCTAAAAAAAAAGTTGAAAATCGCTTTCAGTGTGAAATGTATGAACTTTGCCTCAGCAGCGATTGCCAACGAGCCTTAGTTTAGCTTTTAACCATACTCTAGCAGTCGACCCTGTAGAAACGACCAACTAGATTGGTAGCTTGTTCATAGTGAAAAGAGAAACACTGTTAATCGTTGCCATTGGTTAACTCAACCAAAAAGAAAAACCCGGACGGATAGTATCAGTTCAAATAGTCAACATAATAATCTGACTAGTCAACATAATCATCTGCCAAGTCGACAATATTGTCATCTCGTCAGATCACATTTTGAGCGTGAAAGCAAATTTACGGTTACCCTTTTAACTTGTTTTTAATTGACAATGGACAAAATCATCTGACAATTTGACATGATCAGCTGATAAGTTGGCATAATTATCTGAAAAGTTATGGCAGAAATATGCCATTATAATTTGTTTAATAAAAAATATAACAGTCTGAATGTTTCGTTTTATAGAGAGCTGCATGTGACAGGGGCCCTTAACAAAACGAACAAACATCGCGACCCCCAATGATAATTGATGTGAACTCTTTTGAGATTTGAAATCAGAATTTAGAGTTGATTTGAATGTATGAAGCGATAAACCTGAGCGTACAAGAATAATAAAAAAAAAAACCAACCAAAATGCTGGCCCTCAAAACAGCTTGTCTCATTTTAGTGAATACTCACCCTCAAAGTACCTACATAGACTATACATGTATTATTATTTTTTTGTGTACATGTATTTATGAAATTGATGTGATAAGACATAAGTCTTAAGCAATAAAGAAAGAATATATATTTTATTTCTTTGATAAAATCATATGGACACGTCTTTCCACTAATAAGCATAATGTGTTTGTAACATACACGTCGTATTTTTTGTCATGTTTGAATTGCAGTTTGTGAATGAAAAACCGTATACATGTTGTAACTACAGAGCTTGCCCACTCTAGTGTAGAATTATCAATTATCATTACACTTGTAAATATCAATGGATTTGAAATTGTTTTACTTATATGGTGTAAAATAATTGATCATAACATACTATTAAACTGGTGACCCCTTTGATATGAATTTTTTGTTTTATCTTTTACATTAAAATACAAACTGCAGGTATGTAGACAAAGTGGCGGATCCAGAATGGGGAGGGTTCTGGGTGTTGCCCACCCCCCCCCCTTTTATAAAGGATAAAAATAGCGCATTGGGAGGGTGGACCCCCCCCCCTCTTGAAAACCAAAATTAATGGTAGAACCCCCCTTTCAAAAATTCCTGGATCCGCCCCTGAGACAGATATTGATTTTGAATCTTTTTAAACCACTTTTTAAGGCTACAAGTACGATCATCGGCTGTTATACATGACAAAGTTTGGATTAATTAACGTCCAAATATTTAAGTAATTTCACAATCAAAATTCGAATATGAATCATTCGTATAGTATTGATACATGTTAGCGTTTCTGTGTGGATAGAATTGAAAGAGAGGTTGTCCAGTTGTGAGGTATTCCTCATTTTATTCCCAACGAAGTGCATAAAATATGTACAACCAAATTCAGAAAATAAAATACTTCCAAAAGTTATGAATTTTTATTTCAATAACATAAGGAGGAAATGTCCTCATAGAGAGTGAGCTTTGTCTGACTGCATAGAGGATCTGAGGATGAGGGGACAAGCAGAGCAGCGGATTTACAAGGCTAATTTAATTAGATTGAGGGCACAGATTGTCTTACAGACGGCGACTTTTCTTGGATAGGCGTCTTAATAGCGAGTATTCTGTTTACAGTATTTATTGCATTTCAACCTTTTCAGTAGGTGTTATTAAATTTGTGTTTGTACTATGATAAAAGATAACTCGGTCACATCAGAGACAACATCTCTCTCTCTCTCTCTCTCTCTCTCTCTCTGTATATCACATCAGAAACTATATTTTTCCGAGACTGACTTCCTGGAATTTGCAAGTTATATTACGTGTAATTATGAATAGTAAATTTATAAATAGTACTTGACGATATATGTAAATCAAAATGAATATCAACGGTCAATAAGGTCAAAATCAATTAACAAATCCACGGGGCGTTTCTGATAACCCAGCATACATATTTTATTGTCACAAGACCATTGCGTGAACATGGTGAAAGTCTTTCGGCTTGCGCCCAACGTCAACAAGGGAGGGTCCAACTTTTGATTAGCATTAAATTTTTCCATGCATGATGATGGTATATATTTTGCAAATTCTAGGGGGTCCGGACCCCCCCCCCCCCCCCCATCCCCTCTTTCCAGAACCGCGCATGTTTAACTTTAAACGAGTTGTGTTATTTTGAAGCCCAGTTTAAAGTTTCGTCGCAAAATGGAGACAAAACCTGCCCAAATGAATCCTGTGTATAAATACATGTATCAAAATGGCACTTGTACCTCGCAGCTTTAAAGCGACATCTATTTCTCACTGGAAATTCACGTGCAGCGGTGAAACGGTGCACATATTATCTGTCAGATATGCGTGACTACCAAGAATGCTCAATGACCTTGAGTACCAATTAAAGCTCAAAATTTTAAGCTCTTCCACCGGCATCGGTAACGTCTCCATATTATTGAAATTTTCTCCAGAGAGACATTAAACAAGATACAATTAATCATGGGACCTCGTTTCTGAATTACAATCATAGCCTCAAATATTGAAGCAAATACCACTGTCGAGTATAAGATCATAATCATAATGACCTTGAATTTGGTCAAATGACCTTGACGAGTTATTGCATACTATTTGTCAAGAACAACGCCTGTCTGTGGATTTCCCATACCCAGGCAACGGTGACGCTGTTAAAGATGCCACACGGGCCATATTAGTTTGTTTATTTGGAGTTTGACGTACGTCTCACTCGAGAATTTTTCACTCATAAGGAGACAGCACCAACGCCGGTGTAGGGCTTCAAATGTAGACCTTTACTTGGCACTCAACCGGCAATGATTAAGTTAAGTTTTGTTAGACAATAAATATGATTAACAAACGGGCCGCTGGTTGAAAATCTCCTATTTAAAGTAAAGTAGGAACTGCTAGCGCAAGCTTGCGTTTAGAATTGGGGTGGATTTTATTACCAGAAAGCGTGTGACAATATTGTAAGCTCCCCACGGATGACCGTTCCGTAAATGGAGAGTACAAAATGTTTTGTAAAATCATAACACTTGCTAATAAATACTCCTGGAACAGATATGTATATAGAGGCTATGTGGTACGGATGGTGTAAGGAAAAGAGAAACCTTCTTTACCATAAGAGTAATTTATTGCATGGCACATCATCGGTACTAATGTTTCATATGAATAACACAATTTCTAGTTGGTGATGTCTACCGTGAGGCAATGTAGAGAATATGGGTGTCGTTATCATAGAATAGGCAAAAAATGCTTGAGGAAACAATAGGTGTCTAGTGTGTTGGGAGATAATTGTCTTCACTTTTTCTCACCTATTATGTTGGGCTAAAGTTGCTCTGTAAATATTGGTTTCAAATTTTGGCGCTGTGCAAATAACAAATTGTTTACCGCTAGTAGCTAGCTCTGTCGTTGCTTAGAAAAGTGGTGATTGCAGAAGGGACCAGGGAAATGTAGTCAACTTTAAACAGGTCTGGTGAATGGTCATATTCCTCTGGTTCTTTAAAATCCGTTGGAGGAAGTTCCCATCCCTCCAGCCACACTTTCGTCTTGTCTTGCTGGATGTAAAAGAAATCTTCCTCGTCCAGTCAAGAAAAGTTCTTATCCGAATGGATGCTCTGGAGGCATTGTCTGTCGGGTCTATGAGATGGTATGAAATCCAGAAGCAGTTCTTGGACAGTAGCTCATCCAGTGGTATGTTATCGACAAAGGTGGCATCCTAATGTTCTGAAGCATGACTGAAATTTACCTCTTTCTTGTCACAGAAAGGACACACCAATTGCAGGACTCTGTGGCGGGAGGGAGTGGTGATGTTAGCTGTTTTTTAAATATCCGTTTACTCCCAAACTTCAAATTACATGGCTTCCTATTCACTCGGAGATGGCAGATGAATGACATTCTAAAAAGTAATACATGTTATAAGTGTTTGGCAGATACAATCTTGCGTGTTTGAAGTACCATTATAGGTAAGTATTTATTAGCTGCAGAACTGTAGCTCTCTGAAAAAATATTGGGACGGATTAGAAAGGTACAGACCAACCCGTTGAAAAACCGTCGATTAACGGCGCACAAAAACATGCGCACGGTTGAGGTCTTATATCGTTATATTCTTGCATTGTCGTCTCATAAATTTAATACCAAAAATTCCTAACATATTTTCCTACTATACTTGTGTTCAAACATACCTTCAAATATTCATTAAATCCCCATACGACCCGAAAACTCACAGCTTCAGATGATTTCGTTTGTTGCCAATCGACAAAACATGTGTTTTGTATTCTGAGTTACCCTAAGACCCTCTTTCTATTGTACGGTCAACCTTTTCTGATTCTTTTAATGTCCCTGAGAGTACTTTACTAACTTACCCAGTGATCTGTTGGAGCGGTGCTCAAAGCATTTCGACGATGTCCAATCTGAAGTGTTACAAGGCCTATTAATAAATTACAGAGAGGTGCTTCCCAGTCCACTGATGATATTGGTCGAACCAGCCTGACCCACTGGTATGGCTTTCCCTATTAGACAACCCAGTAGGAGAATACCCATAGGAACGAAGGAAATGGAGAGAGAGAGGGGAATTTCAAAGAATGATTGACAGAGGCATAATAGAAACTTCCAATAGCCCCTGGTCCTCAAACATAGTACTTGTGAAAAAGAAGAATGGCAAAGTCAGGATTTGAGTTGACTATTGCCGCCTTAATGATGCCACTATAAAAGATGCTTATCCACCCCTCAGGGTCGACGAGTGTCTAGATTCTTTAGCAGACTCTATTTGGTTCAGTTCCATGGATCTAAATTTTCGGATTTTTGCACCTGAGGGCAATGCAAAAATAGCATTTAATACCAGCCTTGGTCTATACCAATACCCTGTGATGCCTTTTGTCCTATCTAACTCTCCTTCTACCTTTCAACGCCTTATGGAAAATGTCCATAGAGGCATGCAATGGCAAGAATGTCTAGTATACATGGACGACATTATGGTTCCAAACAAGTCATTTACTGAAGACTTTAAGAGACTGGAGAGCATTTTTCGTCACCTCCTTCAAGCAAACCTTAAACTGACATCTTCTAAATGAAAGGTGAAGATATCGAACAGTGATCAATCTCATAACTCCTATAAGCAATACAAAATAGATAGTTGGGCAAACACGGACCCCTGGACACACCAGAGGTGGGATCAGGTGCCTAGGAGGAGTAAGCATCCCCTGTCGATCGGTCACACCCGCCGTGAACCCTATATCCTGATCAGGTAAACGGAATTATTCGTAGTCAAAATCAGTTTGCCAAGAATGGCCTAACAATCGGTATGAAACACGTCAGACAGCATTTGACCCAATGATAGGTTGTACAGACGGACTTGATCGTTATAACGACCATAGAATTTGCGAAATGCGGACTTCAATCGAGACTGTTGAAACCCCTGTACCATCAACTTGTTTGTCAGTAGCTTGCCTCGATTTAAAAACTCACTATACGCAGAACAAGCTCTTGCGTATCGAATCAGTTGAGAGATATAAACACCATATGCAGGTGATAATGGAATATTTCTACATAAATATGGGAAGTTGACGATGAAGAAACTGAAATCATCCCGTTTGTCATACAGTTGAGTTGTCAGTTTGCTGTTAATGTCTACTTTCAATAAAATATCTAAGTATGAAGCAGAAGTGGACGACTCTGTGGTTTTATTTCGAGCTCACAGGGATAAATCGAATCGACATATGAATGAAAGTTATTATTAATAATAGACAAAACGTCGTCGATATATCTAAATGTCTAATTGAAGGCCACAGCAAGAGATTTTTTCTTCTCGCGTAGAAGTTTTTAAATAAATTCTGCTTCATATGAATATAGAAACAGGTCAGCTAACAAGGGAGCACAATTCGTGCCCATGGGAATTCCAACAGACTGTTGGAAGACCTGATCACAAAGATAATGTCAATGAGGAACTCAAGCATATTTTCTATTTCAACTTCAGAGTACTTGTGCGTGGAATCAGAGTGGTGTTTCACAAAGTAAGTTTTTGGATGACTGGTCATTTTCCATTTTTGTTGTACAAGCAAATGTCCATGATGTCAAAAAGTCTACTCTTTAATTTATCGTGAGGAATGATCGTGTATAGTGTTGAAAAATCATAGGTTTTGATATTATTGATTTGGGAAAAGTTTTGCGATTTCAAGTTTACTAAAAGTTCTTTAGAATTATTTTTTTAGAAATCACGTTTGATTAACACCACTTCTGGCATATGTAGTCGCACAGTAAGTTTGAAGTTTCTCCTTAACAGCTGTTAATATTTTCGTGAGGGGTAAAGATAGGGGCTTGGTAGAACACTTACTGGATCCAGCAATGTATCTTTGTAAGGGTTTTTATGTAGTTTAGGAATCCAGTATAGGTATGGTAACTCATATTCATTCGACCTATTGACTGGGATATTAAATGTGTCTAAAATTGAAGCATGGTTTTGAAGAATTTCATCTTTTGAAAGGGCAGTCGGAGTATAAGTACGATTACCAAAAGTGGAATTAATGCCAAGTTCGTTTAAAATACAGTTGTAATAATGAGCCTTACAAACAAAGACAATGTTTTTACTAGCTTTATCAGCTGGAACCAAAACATATTTCTCATGTAACCTATGAAAGGTGAAGATGACGAACAGTGATCAATCTCATAACTTCTATAAGCAATACAAAATAGATAATTGGGCAAACACGGACCCCTGGACACACGAGAGATGGGATCAGGTGCCTAGGAGGAGTAAGCATCCTCTGTCGACCGGTCACACCCGCCGTAACCTATCTAATTCTTTTATCACTTCTGGTTTACTAAACACAGAAGGATCGATGATACGTACTTTTGTTTTAATATGTCTAATGCAGGATTTTAATATTCCTCTTATGCTTTCATTCTGACAATGTATCAAGTTCTTTTTCATATTTAGCCCATCGTCTGGCATAATCTTCGACAGAATTCATAATAGAGATGAAGTTATGTTGCCAATTAAAAGATCGAGGTTCTCTGTATTTATGACCCTTTAGAATAAGTGATATGAGGTCCTCATTTTCAACTATATCAACATCACCAGTAATGGCATGTCTAGTTGGACTATAGTTGAAAGAAGATGAAGATCAGGTTGGTGGATTACGTATAAGATGGTCTATATCTAGGCACTGCAAAGTTTCTTTATAATTAAAAAGTTTGGATGCAATAGTAGAAGTATAGCTGTAGGAAATACAGGGTGTAAACTTGAACTTGAAATAAGTTGGAATACACGACTGAACCCTTTTATGACGAAGAATGTTGCTTATGTTGACGGCATATATTCCTTTGTTTGTAAATTTGAGCTTAATGAACTGGCGGCATGATTTGGAAGGAATATCATCCATGACCCGTGCTGGTTTAAAGAGCCTGTGATAAGCAACATCCAGAATCATAGAGTTCAGTCTATATTCAGGTGTTGAAAAATCCAAGTATAGACTAGCTGTAGCTTCTTCAAATAACGTATGTAAAACACTCAATGGAACAGAGTAAAGTTTTGTACGAATATAATGTGGACCTAATTGTCTGTTGACGTAAGGTAAACGTAAAATCAAACGTGACATACATTCTTCCAAAAAGAAATTCAATTTTTAGGCTACATAGTATCAGAGTCTGGCATTGCTACCGACCTTCAGAAAATCTCTACAGTCACTACATGGCTTGTTCCTACATCAGCAAAGGAAGTCCGAAGTATCTTATTACAGGAAGTTTGTCAAAGGCTTTGCAGACGTAGCTAGACCACTCCACAAAATATGCGAGAAGTCAGCCCAGTTCCTGTGGTCTGGAGAATGCCAGAGTTCATTTGACATATTGAAACAGAAGTTAACAGAATCTTTCTTACTTGCTTATTCGTTTCATCTTGGACACAGACGCAAGTGACAAAGCTGTAGTGGTGTACTCTCACAAGTCCAAGATGGATCTCAAAATTTAATAGCACCTGAGTAAAGCTATGAACAAACACGAACAACAATACTGTGTGACCAGAGAAGAACTGCTTGCTGTTGTGGTTGTTTTGAAAATATTTCACTCTTACCTCTATGGACAGGATGTACTACTGCGAACATATAATGCCGCCATAACTTGAATGAAAAATCTTAAAAAGCCAACTGGCCAGACAGCAAGATGGCTACAAGAGATAGAGACGTACAACCTTACTGTCATTCACCGTGCAAGAAAGAAACATTATAATGTGGACGCTTTGTCGAGAAGGTCCTGTAGTTCTTGCAAACGACAGAAAAACAAAGAATTGCTTGAAGTGACAGTGACGAGGAGCCGAGCAGTCATACGACACGGGTATGCGATGTTACTCGCAGTCAAGCTGATAAACACATTCTTACTCCTGACAATGGCATCATCTTTGATGGCTGGCCACTTGATTCTCTTCGTGAGACCCAATTACAGCACAAAGAATTTTTTCCTCCTATTCATAACAAAAGAAGCAGATGAACCCAGACCAGCATGGAATCAGGTCTCTTATGGTCTGGCAACAATGAAAACAATTTGGAGGCTATGGAACAGATTAGTTGTATATCGTGGTATACTGTGTCGCCAATTCCTGAATGATGATGGGGAACTTGGTCTTCTCCCGATCATTGTTCCCTCACCTCTACGAACTCAAGTACTGAAGTATCTCCATGACATTCCAACAGGAGCACACTTGGGCCCGGAGAAAACCCTAGACAGAATAAGAAAATCATTATATTGGCCTAAGATGAAGAGATATATAGAAAAGTGCCTAAACTCAGTGCGACCTCTGTGCAGCCAGAAAACCGTCAAATAAAGCCCCTTTACACCAGTGCCTAGTTGGAGAACCCATGGAGCGTGTAGCCATATATATCCTTGGTCCGTTTGACCGAAAAAGGAATTAAATATATATTAGTTATATGCGACTGTTTCAGCAGATGGACAGAAGCACTTGCTATCCCAGATCAAGAATCCTGTACAGTTGCGAAGGTCATCGTAGATGAATTCATATGTATATTTGGAACCCCACTTCAACTTCATTCAGACTAGGAACGGTCATTTGAATTCAAACTATTTTAAGATATTCTAACTATGTTCAGAATAGAAAAAACAAGAATTACAAGTCAAAGACCACAAGCAAACGGAGCAGTTGAGAGATTCAACAGATCCCTTGGCAACATGCAAGGTGAAGATAACGAACAGTGATCAATCTCATAACTCCTACAAGCAATACAAAATAGATAGTTGGGCAAACACGGACCCCTGGACACACCAGAGGTGGGATCAGGTGCCTAGGAGGAGTAAGCATCCCCTGTTGACCGGTCACACCCGCCGTGAGCCCCATATCCTGATCAGGTAAACGGAGTTATCCGCAGTCAAAATCAGTGTGCCAAGAACGGCTTAACAATCGGTATGAAACACGTCAGACAGCATTAGACCCAATGCGAGGTTGTATTGACGAACTAGATCGTTATAACGACCATAGAATTTGCGAAATGCGGACTTCAATCGAGACTGTTGAAATCTCTGTACCATCAACTTGTTTGATCTTCAGACTGCCCTTTAAAGTTACAAGTAATTGTAAACTGCAGTGGTTTCAATACAGAATTCTGAACAAAATTTTAGCTTCAAACTCATACTTATTCAAAATCAAAATTAGAGATGATAAGAATTGTACATTCTGTCAGAAGAAGAAACAATTGAACATTTGTTTTGGGAATGTGATAGTGTTCAGCATTTCTTAAGAGAATTTGAAGTTTGTTTTGAACATAAGACCAATCTTCAAATATCAATAACAAAAAATAATTTTATTTTTGGATTTTTGGATGAAAAGAAAACTATGCAAAATAATCTTGTTCTTTGGCTGAAATATTATATCTATACTATGAGGTGTAAAGGGAAGACACTGAATGTAAATGTTGCGATATCGCTAATGAACACATTTTATGAAACTCAAAGACATATTGCATATAAAAATGGTGAAAAAGATTTGTTTGACACCTGCTGGAACCGCTGGAATCAATTATTTCATTGAGTGTTTGTTTGCTGTTGTTGTTTATTATTTTTGTTTTTTGTTTGAAAATTATCTTTTTTATAAATTTCAATATATATGTACCCTTTTAAAATATATTAAATAATGACTGAACTCATATCTCTCTCTCTCTCTCTCTCTCTCTCTCTCTCTCTCTCTCTCTCAGAAAATAATATATACATATACCTTTGATAGTTCTTCTAAACATTTTGTACAAGTTTCTTTGCAGAATGTATGTATATATATACTCTGTGTATGTTTAAAAAAAATAAATATAAAAAAAAAACAAAAAAACTAAAAAACTTGTTTGTCAGTAGCTTACCTCGATTTAAAAACTTACTATACCCAGAACAAGCTCTTGCATATCGAATCAGTTGAGAGATATAAACACCATATGCAGGTGATAATGGAATATTGCTACATAAATGTGGGAAGTTGACGATGGAGAAGCTGAAATCATCCCGTTTGTCATACAGTTGAGTTGTCAATTTGCCGTTAATGTCTACTTTCAATAAAATATCTAAGTATGAAGCAGAAGTGGACGACTCTGTGGTGTCCTTTATTTCGAACATGTTATCAATACACTGCAACAAAGATCGAAAACATTGGGATGAAATTTTATGATGGCCTTTCGAGCTTTCATTAACTCCATTCATTATCCACGGGCATTTCATCAAACATGAAGATGCTGGTCGAAACCTTACAATGCCATTATCCCTAGGCCAAAGCAATCCAATGAAGATGAGATATTGGATCAAGATGAATATATCCTTGGGGTGCAGGACAAGTTGACGAGGAAAACGAAATAGCCAGAAAACACCTAAAACAAAATGCAGGTTATCAAAAGAAGTACTATGACACGAAAGCTCGAGCAAGAAACTGCCAAGAAGGACAGGCAGTTTGGCTCTATGATGCATCTAAGAAAGTGAGCGTGTGTAGTAAACTTACTTGCAAGTGGGGGGTTGGGGGTTCCTTACATAATAACAAAGAAAATAGATGGTGTAACAGTTTTAGTCAAGCGATCTAAAAAACAAAGAGGGAAAGTTTACCATATTGACAGATTACTTCCTTACAAGGGCAAAAACCCACCAAAATGGTTCTGCAGATCACAAATTTCGTAAAATCTACATTACATAACCAAGGAAAGGTGCATGATGCAGACAGTGGTTTTATTATTTTCCCCTTGAAGCCGTGACGGGAGGTGACGGGTGTGTACAGTCTATGGTCCTTGCCTTTGGGTATAAGGAGGTGACGGAGTGGGCCCTTGTCCAAGTGGCATGGGGAGGGACAGATGTATACAACCTATGGCCCTCACTGGGTTGGTACCGAAATACAGGTGGCCACTGCGTCTCAAGATGGAAGAGTCCCAGTTATGATTGATTGATTGTATATTGTTTAACGTCCCTCTCGAGAATATTTCACTCATATGGAGACGTCACCATTACCGGTGAAGGGCTGTAAAATTTAGGCCTATGCTCGGCGCTTACGGCCTTTGAGCAGGGAGGGATCTTTATCGTGCCACAACTGCTGTGACACGGGACCTCTGTTATTGCGGTCTCATCCGAAGGACCACGCCTTTTACGACAAGCAACGGGATACTGAGGACCTATTCTAACCCGGATCCCAATGGCTACTACCTGATAGGTGAAACTGTGTCACCTAGTAGGCAACCCTAGGAAGGTTGTTGATAAAATGCTTTTGTGTGTGTATATCTGCATCAGACCTGATCCGATAGAGTGTGTAACCATTATTTTTAGATCAAACGTTGTCGATAAATTCAATCCTTGAATATAGTTGATGCTATTGTTTGTATATACTATTAGTATTGGTGTCCATTTTCCTAGTCACCTTGTTTGTTGCATGTGCATCCCAATACTGCTAGTTCCAGTCCGAAAAAACCACCACATCACCATAGTGTGGTCATCTAAAGAATTTTGCAGTATGACCGAAGACCAAACGCTACGTGTGTTGAACTTTACAGCAATGACATTAAGAAGTAGATCTGGTGGAGAGGAAAGCGTGGATCGTGCCAGTCTTTTAAACGAGTTCAACCTCCTGGTTCATCTGTTCTTTCGCTCCGGAAGGTGTGCAGTCCTGGCCTGAAAGCGCGTGTATACCTGTGTCAAGCCTTTAAGGACATTGCTGTTGTAAGATCTACGAGCACACAAGATCATGAAGATGAGGATACTATATGTTCGAGTATGGGGGCTGCAAGAGGAAACGACAGTGGGATGATAATATTGCAGCTATTGGTGCGGCTGAGGCACCCCAGCGTCTTTCGGAGTAGATCCCATAATCAAGATTCTTTCATTATACCATTCAGGAGAATTAAGATACTTCGGTGGGGAAAATGTAAGAACTGCAAGCGCAAGCTTGCTTTTAGATTTGGGTGGATTTTATTACCATACAGCTTGTTACAATAGTATTTACTTGTATGAGGAAATGTAATGGGGTGATAATTTATGATGGGTTGTGGATAGATTTTAATCTAGTGGTTTATTTCATGCAAGAGTGTAAATGTAAACATTGTCCATAGTGTGAATTGATGGTCACTTGCTCTATGCTTGACACCTACCTTGTCAATCCTCGAGTTTGCTTTACCCATACCATAACTTTTAGTTGTTATAGCACAAATTCACTTGGATCACTGGAACTTGTTTATATCCCTCGGTCATATCTTTTGCCAAGTAGATGTAATTTGCCAGTTTCGTAATTTTGCTCTAGTATAATTTAGTTGATGAACAGTTACAGTCTCAACTCATTATTGATGCAAAGGTTATGTTATTGATGCTGTTTTATCATTTCTTGCACGAATTTGCCTATAGAAAGTCGTGTACTTTTGTCACATTTGCCTAGTTCCACGTGCCAGACATCGTGTGCTGTGCGTTACATTGTTTACATAAGAGAAATACATGTTTTGATAATGAAATTGTTATTTACAGTGAGAAGAAATGTCCATTGTAATCTTGATTGAATGATCCTATGTGTACTTGTTGAACCACGTTTATTTAGCGTATACAGTACGTCGTACAGAAGTGTACGATATTTGTTTGACAGTACGATAGAACTGCTATGTTGTACGACGCCGTACTTTGTTGTGATTGGTTGAACGCCACCGTACAGCAATTCTATTGGTTATCTCCTATCATGTGACACTTACAGAAAAGCTATAAAAACGCGAGAGCTAGCTACTAGCGGCAGACAATTTGTTAGTTACACAGCGCCAAAATTTGAAACTAATATTTACAGAGCAACTTAAGCCAAACATAATAGGTGAGAAAAAGTCAAGACAATTATCTCCCAACACACTGGACACCTATTGTTGTTTCCTCAAGCATTTTTTGCCTATTCTATGATAACAATGCCCATATTCTCTACATTGCTGTACGGTAGACATCACCAGGTTGAAATTGTGTTATGAAATATTACTGAGGATTGAAATTTTGTTATTCATATGAAACATTAAAACCGATGATGTGCCATGCAATAAATTACTCTTATGGTAAAGAAGATTTCTCTTTTCCTTACACCATCCGTATCACAGAGCCTCAATACACATCTCTGTACCAGGAATATTGATTACCAAGTATTATGATTTTACAAAACATTTTGCACTCTCCATTTACGGAATGGCCATCCGTGGAGAGCGCGCAGTATTAATCTGTTATCAAATATTATTTCATAATGATCATAGTAATTATAAAATAAGTATGAATATGCTAATGGAAAGATAACATATTTTATGACGTCCGGATAGGACCATTTGCAAATGCGTGACGGTGCGAAGGCGAGTTGTGTTAGTATGACGGTGCGTTGCTTGTTGCCACGAAGGTGAGTCGTGTAAAGTTGTGTTAGCGTAACGGTGAGTCAATTGTTGGCGTGACGATGTGATGTCATGCTTTTGCAAATGGCCCTATCAG
Source organism: Ostrea edulis (assembly GCF_947568905.1). Lineage (NCBI taxonomy): Eukaryota > Metazoa > Mollusca > Bivalvia > Ostreida > Ostreidae > Ostrea > Ostrea edulis. Next base: position 7,184,468 of record NC_079167.1, on the reverse strand, counting down.
GACACCATATACAATTTAGTCACTTCATTGTCATTATAGATCAAAACTCCACAGTAACTAAAATATAACTAGTGGGTATTGTTTTTTTTTTTACAAAAACCCCCAGATGTCTCCCCTTCAAAGTTAGATTGTCTAATAACTGGGGCAACAATAATGAGTGCAAGCGTAAGAGGCAATAACCATGATCTCATCTTGTCTTAATGTCTGCTTTCCAAGGAATGGGTCAAGGTAAAACAAATTTGGTACAGTACATCTTGTCTTAAATCTGCCTTCCTTGTTGTAAGTTTAAAAACCTAATGTCAAAGGGTTCTCAGGTTATGGTCTGGACTATACTTTGATGTAAAAGAGTGACCTTGACAATGTAAGTAGGTCAAGGTAAAAAATGTTGGTGATGTGCACTCCCTCCTCAATATTGCCTTTCCATATTACAAGTTTGCAGTCTTGATGTCAAACAAACCTTAGTTATGAAATCATCAAGTTTCTTTAAACATGACATTGAATAAAGAAATGGGTCAAGGTCAAACATTTTGGTACAGTACATCTTGTCTTAATGTCTGCTTTCCATGTTGTAAGTTTGAAATCCTAATGTCAAAGGGTTCTCATGTTATAGTCTTGACTATACTTTGATGTAAAAGAGTGACCTTGAATGAAGAAATGGATCAAGGTCAAAGATTTTGGTACAGTACATCTTGTCTTAATATCTGCTTTCTAAGTTGTAAGTTTGAAATCCTAATGTCAAATAGTTCTTAAGTTATAGTCTTGATGTAAAAGAGTGACCTTGACACTGTAAGTGGATGAAGGTCAAAAATGTTTGTGGTGTGCACCCCTCTTCCATATAACCTATAAGAAAGGGGTCAAGGTCAAAAATGTTGGTGCAGTGCACCTTGTATCTACGTCCTCTTGCTATGTTCCAAGTTTGAAATTGTAATGTCAAAAGGTTCTCAGCTATTGGCCTGGACTATATGTTGACGTAAAAGATTGACCTTGACTTTATAAGTGGGTCAAGGTCAAAAGTTTTGGGGTGGGCACCCCTCCTCCATACCATCTCCTTATGTTCCTAGTTTGAAGTCTTAAAGTCAAAGGGTTCTCTAGTTATGGCCTGGACAAAATTTGGTTGAAGAAGAAAAATAATAAGAAGAAAAATGACAAAAACAATATGTCTCCCCTTTGAAGGGGAGACATAATAAAGTGACAAAGGAGGGTCCTTAATTCTCTTATGCAAGATTTTTTAATGAAGATGGCGAGCGAAAGCGAGGCAGAAAAATAAGAGCATAAGAAACAATTAAACCATATGTGGTCCCGCACCCCTTGAGATTTTTCAGAGATGGGGTTCGGGGACTTCACTTCTTGACAAATCTTAGGGGGGTGGGGTCCGGACCCCCTCTATATCCACACATGAATACTGTGTCACATACATGACTTCTGATATTCTATCGTTGCTAACTTCGGGTAGAAGGATATAGAGTTTGTGTGCTTCCTTCAATCTCGACCCCTAAAACTGTAAACCTATCCCGGGGGTCATGAAATTTACAATTTTGGTAGAGGCCTTCCTTCTCTATATCACTATGCATTTAGTTTTTCTTACACATGTGGGGTTCTAGAGAAGATTTTTGAAAATTGGTCAATTTTGGGCAGTTTTTGCCCCACTTCTAGGGCCCCAGGGGTGCAGGAGTCCTGAAATTTACAATTTATGTCCCCCTTGTCCCAAAGATGATTCATACCAAATTTGAAAAGAATTGGAATAGTAGTTATCAAGAAGTTAAAAATATTCAATTGTTAACGCACGACGGACAACGCAAGACAAAGGACGACAACCAATTGCAATAGGTCACCTGAGTTTACTCAGGTGACATAAAATTAGTTATATATAAATAGTCGAACACATACACAAGATTAAACCATGAATTTATTAGTAACACAGATACACATATTCTGCATACTGGGACCAGCCCAAATAATGTAGGGTACATAGAAATCAACTAAAACATTATAAAATCATAAAATATCATAAAGACACATGAAATATCACAGACACCCCCCCCCCCCAAAAAAAAAACTTGCATAAAAACACTGTAAAATCAACATTAAAGATTTAATTTTACAATTCTTGAATACTCCTTAAAATCACTTCACTTTTCAGTCAAAGATAAAAATGCAGTATACTGCATGCCAATGTCTATTTCAGTGATTTATTAAATATGCATGCTATTAGTAAATTTTTAGATTGAAGTATCTTGTTTCTGTTCACAATAGCAGCTAGTTGAAATATGAAATGGTGCAGGAGCAATCTTCTTTACATAAAAAACAAGATATGATATGATACTAATATATACAGTTATAAATCAGGTAAATAAGTATGTTCTAATTGCAAAAAATCTTGGATGGAATACAATGGCATTCACCTGATGGATATACTAGCTCTTCTAACAAAATCTGAAAAGAAAAACATTGATCACCTCATAAATTCTATAATAAATATCATAAAACATTTCTTCAAATAATGTCCTACAGAGCTACAAAATACATATTTGTAATTACAGTTGGATTTTGGTATTTCAAACACCGATATCCTGAATAGCATGGATATGAAGTCCAACACACTATTTTCTTTATGTACAGTGAAACTTGTCCAAACCGGCCCCTCAAAAAACCGGTTCTCCCTGAGTATCGACTGGTTTTCAAAGTCCCGGCAGAAATCTTAACATTTCCTTACAAAGAAAGTCTTAAAAAACCGGCCACCCCATAAAACCGGACATCGGTCACTTTTTAAAGTATATTTGTTAACAAACATGTGTAATTTATCCCAACATACCGGCCACTTTTTGAAGACATAAAAATTTTGGCCATGCAGAGGTTGATCAAGATCGGCCAGGTGTGTAAATTGACTGACCAACTGGCCAGGTGGGAAATTATCAACTGGAGGTGTTAAAAACACAAGTGGCCTCTTTAATTTCTATTGTTTACCTGTCCTGTCAAGGGTATTAATAGACACTTAGCTAATCCAAGTGACCCTTCCAAATTCTGTACAAAATGTAAAAAACAGTTAGGAACATATTGAATGAATACAGTATATCAAACGCCATATTGTAGCACCATTCTATCGTATGGATATAAGCGGTAGTTTATAAAGAAAACAAACCCATGACTGTTAATGATAATTATTAAAAGATAACTAAATTTTCTTGGTTTCCATAGACTTAAAATTCCCATATTTACTTTTCAAAAACGTCAAAACAAAAATGATATAAGTCATGCATGTAAACAGTTTTTATAGGTAAGAGGAATTCCAATATGCTTCTGTGTTTTCTTTATGTATCGGAATCCTGTTATAGATTTTCAGTTTGAAATTAGATGATTTCAGTGAGAATATTTCTTGTTAATTACACATGTATAATTACCTGTAGGTACAAGCGGACTAATTTGATCTCCGCCGATAATTGATCATAGATCATCAGAAGAAAGGGAACAGTACCTACTTTGTGAATATTGAGATAAAATATCTCTAAATGGTAAATTCTCGGTTAACCGGCCACCCCTCCAAACCAGCCATTGTTTTCGGTCCAAGAGCCGGCTGGTTTATAGAAGTTTCACTGTATTTTGATCTTAATATCTCTTAACTCTGGGATATCTTCAGTTTTCTCTCAGCCCCATCAAGTTAGAGATAATGAGGTTTGACTGTACTATTCCACCTTTTTTATACACAAAAATCTTACACTTGAAGTAATTTACATTATCTCTATATTGTAGTCATAAAGAATTTAACTTTATTCCACCTAGAGGTTTATAAAAAGGGCATTTTGTTTTCTTAAAATAACTGTATACATAAAACATAAATACAGAATAACAGATGATAAGCAAGTTTTAATTAAGTTTGTTTAAAAACAGCTAAAGAACCTTCAACACGAAGGCGACATACCTGCAGGTTTTCCTACAGAAGACAGTTGTGTAGTTGTATATCCTGTCCCCATAACCATCTGTACCACTCTGACACCCATCAGTCATATTTGACCACACACTGCAGGCAAAGTCGGAGCTCAGATCATAACAAGCTGTGGCATACAAGACAAAAATACACTGTCTCACTTAGCATACTGATTTACAGTTAATTATTGATGGGATATCATCAAGCATGCTTTACTCAGAGAGAAAGAAGTAGGTACAGTTTCTAAAGTCATTTGGCCCAAAATATCGATGATTTCACTTGGAGCTCAAACTCTGGCATTCAAATGAGGAATGGATTAGCAAACCCAAAATCCGCTCAGTTTGATCAGCAAAATGATTTGTGTCATATGACGATAGCTAGAAGATGTCATAAAATTGCAAAAATGCCATTTTCAATGAAAATATTCACAAATTCAGGTGATTTTCCTTTCAGAAAACATACAGTGCATGCGTCGAGCAAATTCATATTCAAGTATATTTTTCATCTTAAAATGATACACAATATATATCATTTTCATTTTGCTCAACAAATGCGAACATTTTTTCCTGAGCAATAATCTGTATGACATTTGACAGTTTTCAGGCTTATTTTGAAAAAAAAGGCGAGAAATGTCTTATTCATGACGTCATAATGCTATCCAATTAGGAATATCATTCTGAATTTGTTGACATAGTATACCTGGCATATATTTTACTTTCTTAAAACGCTGGATAAGGTTAATTCCAGACACATTTCATAAAGAGAAAATTTTTGGGCCTTTTTATGCATACAATCGTACCTTGTTCTTTATTTTGATATCAATGTCTGGTGAATCAATATTAAAGAATAATAAAATCAATGAAATGATTTAAGCTTAAGATAGACATGATTTAACATTTACTGCAAAGTTTCTTCACCTGTTGGAGCCAGGGTTGTCAGTGGCACAGATGAGTTACAAATGAGTGTAGGACAACACCCTGGGAAACTAAGGCCCGAATTGGATGTCTCAAGGCAATTGGTTGTGTCCGGATTTTCTCCCGTTTTCAGGGATGGACAACTGAAAATGTGAAAAAAAATTTTCCTGTGAAAATGTCACAATCTTGATATGTCATACCAAAGAACCAATACATAATATAACCTCTCTGAAAATACTCTATTAAAATACCTGTATGTAATGATAAATTTCATTAGTGTTCCATGAAAACATTTATTCTTATCACAGGAACCAGTTGAGGTAGGCCATGTTGCTTCATGACCAACAGCTGCACCATTGTTATCTACACAATCTAAAAAGAGAGAAAGAACTTATCAAATTTAATGCGAAGTAAAATTTAATGCGCATCAGTGTGAACGAGGCATTAATTAAATTCAGTACCTGTGCTCCCTCACATAGTTTAACAAGTTAGAATATTCAATTCCTTTTGAGACTTTAGTATTTCAATCAGATTTGTGGTTTGCAGTCGATTATACACAATTTGTAATCGATGCTATATTACATAAGCCTAATGTTTACTAGTTAGAATGATCTAATTGTGTCTCAGGACATGCCCTCACGGCTTGTAGGACATTATCATTTAACGATACATTCTATCTAAATGTTTACGTATATCATCCTGGTAGCATGACTTACGATGAAAATAACATTAGTATTTAGATCCGCCACTGTCAGTCTTAATATGATGTACGTCAAAAGGTAGACATGATGTCATATATAATCTTGCCCTGCATGCCTCTCATAAACATTGCACTTTGTTAAACTTTACGCTTAATGGTGTACAGAATTTTCGAGCTAGGAGAGCACAAGATTAGGATGATAATCTACGCAAGTTCACAATCATAGTCCAAGGTGTGACTTTGCGATATCTCAGCAATTTTTGACAAGGGACTTCTGGGATAGGCATCGAAAAATTTTCTTGTTAAAGGTTGAGATTTAGCTTGGATTATTTCGTATGCGTTGGTCATTAGTGCTTGCAGTATGAGCATTTATAGATTGAAGTATAAAAAAAAATTAAATTTGTTTGCAGTCTATCCTTTTTATCTTACAAATTATTCCATTTTGGAATGTAAGATATCTTCCTCTTTCATTAACATGACAATATCATGATTAAATAACTTGAGGTCGTTATAAGAGTGACTTTATAAGAGTGACCTATCTAATAGCAGGTATAAAACCTCGACTTAATTTAGCCTTTTAATCAATTAGTTGATTTACATTATTATGTACCAATCAACTTAGGGCCTACGGTGGTACGTAATATACAAACAATAACATCCCAAATCATCTAGGGCGATTAGAGTAACTGGATCTGTACACACATTATATAATTGTTACAAACCTTCTCCCTATCATATTTATCGCCGAGATTGAATTCATTGACTATATTGAGGTATTTGGGCAAACAAGAATAAGATAATATGATATTGATAATAAGATAATAATAAGTCGATACAAAGGAACGTATCACCAGGGAGCTTTCAGACCGACATTTACCTGATGTAAGGGGCATCGATTGTTTTATTGCTATTGTGGAATTTGAAGAACAGATAAATTGACAATGGAGAAGGACAAAAAACAACAGAGCCAAGGAAATTCCACAGCAAAAACGCATCGCCCCTCCACTGGCCGCCATATTGTTTACCCAAGCTACTTTAAACTGGTTCTCTAGAAGTTATATTTTTTTTGTGACAACAGAACCAGATTATAACTTAGTAGGGCTGGACACTAGGCCTAATTGACAAAGCAGTAAAAATATCTAAAGGTATGTAATAATGTACTTCTAACTGTACTTTTGTTACATTATTTGCAGGATCTGAAATTGAGATGACGTTTGCTTACGTCTTATGATATACACCTATCTGTTGCGTGTTCTTGAACTTCTTGTCTAAAAATTGTTAAAGTTGCAAAAAGTTACAGAAAGTCAGGTAAGCGCAAGATTGATTTATGTATAAATTTTGCAGACCTACGCAAAACTCTACGCCATGAATAACGAGAGTAAAGAAATTGACTGTACCCAGACAGTAAAGGATTTTCCCGTGTCGTCTGTTCTGTTTTCGGGTAAGTTTAACAAGAGGCCCATAGGCCATAATGCTCATCTGAATACGGAATATCGGAACCATTATTTCGTCTCCGATTCTGTCGTGGTTTTAATATTTAGCATACCCAACGATATCACGTTTTCTGTGTTAACTTGGGCAACTTTCAATATACACAAGCACTTAGTTATCAATATTAATACGGGATATCGGAACTAGAAAATTTGAATTCTTCAGAAAAAGAAGTTATGAAAATTATGTGTCACTTGAGCAACTCTTGTATACAAATTAGTGATGGCTAAAGACGACTCATTTCTGATAATATGTGTACGGTGTGACCGTTGAGACGAGCAATGACCCATAACGTCGGGATGTAGGGGCATGGAGTTGTAAAAATCCTGACTAAAAGAATTGAATAAATGTGTTGAACCAGAAAAAAAAACAACAAAGAAACAAACCACATTGTATATGATAATATGTCTTACGGCGTGGCAGTGTTTGAGGGCGAAGCAAAAAGTATTGGCATTAGTATCTATATCCAAAACAGGACAAAAAAATATCCCAAAGTTAGCACCTAACATGCGAGGACAGAGCTCAATCAAAGCATTCTAACTAGACATAGAGAGTAGAAGTGAGGGGGAGGGGGATATATGTTGAACACTGTATGTACGTATCTGGAGATGTATGCATAAATTGTGATTATTTATATCATTTCATAGCGGTCGGTTGTTTAATGACTCGAGAAAATAAATCTCATTAAGTAAATATCCACATACGTACATAGAGGAAATAAACTTTTTTTTAATCTTTGCTTTCAAACATCAGAAATTTAATCCAATAACTCATGTTTTTGGTACTAGGGCAATCGAGAAAACCGAATATAAAAACCCGATTAATTGGAATGAAATTTTTATAATCGAACGCCTATGAATTTGCTAACAATTGACTGATTTTCGATTATAATTGATGATTGGAACACCTAGTCATGAGTCTTGGTGACAATGACCAGTCAAGTATCTATACTTCCGTAATTCTGGAAATAGATTTATGATTTTCTTCATTATTAAAACCGTTTTGTGTATTTTGTTTACAAAAATGTTTTATAAAACAGTTCTTAAATACATATACAATGTATGTATTTCAGTAAATTTTATATTGTTGAATGCTTGAATTTGAAGTGTCTTTGCAATAGTTATCATCATTTGCACACATTGGGTTAAATATGGAATGGCTGTTTCCTAAATTAGTGGCACATCCATTGCAACTTTTGTTCATTGTAGTTTCTTATTTTAGAATCCTCTCAACATTTCATAAATAAATTCTTTTTCTTATTTTCTTCTTCACTTAAATCAAAATGAAACATTCTTTACTACTTTAGACATATGACTATGGTATATTTTATAACATTCACATATATGATTAATATTATTAATTTAATTGAAAGTTCAATTACATAGTAATAAACATGATGAAATATGCTTTAATTGCTTAATGAGAAATGTATTCTATGTACAGAGCTATTTATTTTTATGTATTGTATGGAGCTTATTCAACCAATAAATGTATAGCAAGATTTATTTTTACAGATGGGGGATGATTTTTTCAGGGTGTTTGTCAGTACTTCAGTTTGCATTATTGGTATAGGAAGGGGATGAGTGGATGGGTGGGGCACATCACAGACATGTGTGTAAAAATAATTGCTAAATATGTAAAGAGAAAATCTACAATTTGAACAGATTATTGAACCTAGCTATGAATGAATGCTTTTGTCAGAGTATCAAAGGTAAGGAAGCCATGGAAAATATGTGAGTAAAGTGAACTAAGATTAACATTCATAAGGGGCCTTGGGGCAAAGTCCTGGATGTAAAATAATTTTTATGTGTGGTTGTATTGAAAGATGGTTTACAATGACATGCATACCTGAAAAATGCTAGGGGCAGTTAAATTTTTTATTTGATAAATGTTAATTGAGATAGACTATGTCATGACTATATTTTTCTTGTTTGAAGGTGGCTGTGCTTTTTAGGATGGGGATGCTCAAATATTTATATAACGTTTCCTTTTAGGAATTGCAGATTTTGACCTATTTCAACAATAAAAAGAAAATTTATATAAACTGAACAGTCCTAGAGATTGTTGAGAATTTTGCTTGATTTTGTGAAGTAGTGCTCCACTGTTGATAATCTGACAAGTACATGTACAAGTGATGGTAAAATCATATATTAAACAATAGAGTATGTTATAAAAAATTACTGCCCACAATAATTCATCAAGAGAGCATTGAATCAATTGGAAATAATTAGAGCTGCAATTATTTCATTATATATATGGTGCTTCATGATTTTAGGTCACCGGAGTAAACTCAGGTGACTTATTGCCATTGGTTGTCATCTGCTTTAACAATTGAACATTTTTAACTTCTTCTTGATAAGTACCATTCCAATTCCTTTGAATTTTGTTATGAAGCATTTTTGGGATAAGGGGGGCATATTTAGTAAATTTCAGGACTCCTGCACTCCTGGGGCCTTAGGGATGGGGCAAAAATTGACCAATTTTAAAAAATCTTCTTTACAACTGCACATGTGTAAGAGAAACTAAATGCTTATAGTGATGTAGAGTAAGTAGGCCTCTACGCTCTACAAAAATTGTAAATTTATTTGTCCCTGGGGTAGAGGTTCTGACCCCAGGGTGGGGCCAAAACTTAGTATTATATAGTTTATATGTGTAAAACTCTTAAATGATATATTCTTTAATGCTAATGATACTAAATTGAAACTAAATAAATAGCATGTCAATCAATTTTTTGAAATTTAATTGTTTTTGTGAGGCCATTCTGTATACAGTAAAGCACGCTTATAACAAATTCACGCTTATTGTGAAGTAACATTTATTACATTTTCAAATGTGAAATACTGTGATTCATCCATTGAATAAAAATGATATTTTCACTACAGTTGAACATGTTATTTTCACTACAATTTTCACTGCAGTAAAATTAACAATTGATTGTGGCGTTATGTTGTGCATTACTATACATCCTTTAAGATCTGAAATAAACATGTTTTAAAACCAAAGAAAATGTAATAAACTGAAAATTTAATGCTTTGTTGTTGAATATGAAATTTATTTCACTCTGAAGACAGGATTAAAAAAAAAAAAATTACACTCATGCTTCGCACTCGTGGAAATATTAAAAAAGATCCTGTCTTACTCAAGAAATAAATTCCATATCCAACTACAAAAAATTGATTAGATCCTCTATTTATTCCCCTATGAAAGAAAAATAATGCTAATAATAATAAATAACGAAAATTGTATTGGATATATGGAAGTTTGGTTATAATGAACTGGTTTTCGCAGCCTCTGGAGGTTCGCTATAACCGTGTTTTACTGTAGACCAAGTGATATAAACTATATATATATATATATATATATATATATATATATATATATCTTGCTCTAAATCAAGGTGATTGTTAAAAGGAAGTATACAATAGTTGGTTGTTTAAAATTTTGACTGTTTGATATTATATTTGCAGAACTGGAGAAACAACCTGCGATCTTAGGTTTAACTATTACAGCAGCTGTGATGTGTCTAACAACGGTAGTCCTGTACTTTGAGACATTCAAGTTCATTCATGGTCATGGTCATCTACAGGGAATCAAAATCAACAAACACAAAGTCCTCATAATGGTGGGACTCTACCCAGTAAGAAGTTGCTTACTCTCACAGAACTATATAGTTACAGAATATTCAGTCTGTTCTTTTGCTTCTTGCATTTATATATATGCTTTAAATTCATGATGAGTGAAGGGTTTTATGGGAGATTTTATACCTTGATGTCATATGCATTGACTACGAGTGCGTTCGAAATCGCTGTTCCTGTTAAACTCATGCTCCGTTGTTAGAGTCACAAACAGCGAGAACGTGCGCACGACCATGTTCTTTGTTCTTCGATCACACTACCTACAGAGGTGTTGTGAGTTCTTGCACCTCGAACCCGTTCTTGGGTTGCGTACTCAGTGTTCTATATGTTAAATTTCCAGAAGAACATGATAGAAAATAAATGATTACCTTTTCGTTGAAGAATAACCTCCTCAGTTTCAATATAAAGTTTGAAAATATAGACCTTACCCTTAAATTTGCTCTGGTTTTATTTTCCAGCAAATTATCTCAGCCTCTGAATTTTTTCTTTAACAAATTCCTCCTACTTGGTCATTATCAAATATCATATATAAATTTAAGATATGTGGAATTTATTATTTCAAAAGTTGCTAGATCTATCTCTCTAAATGAATTGAAATTTTGAATTTGAGCTTGCAGCTTTATGATAAAATCATTTATATATTTTTTGAGGAATGTAGATTAAGTTCAATGCATGCAACAGCTAGTATGATATTGCATGTTGTCCTGTCCTAGGAATCATCGATTTTAAGGCATATAAATCTTGCCCTGTTTGTTCATCTGTGCCAAAAAGCTTAAACATTGCTTATAAAAACAAGGCCTTCATATGTATTGATATTATCTTTGTAACGAAACCATTCCAATTGTTAAACAAATTTTACCCTTTGACCTTGACCTTGACCTTTATTATTGTTTATGACTTTCGAACTATTAGTTAGAAGCCTTTGATATTTTGGAAAGACTTGAGACCTCTCCAACAGTACCAGATTTGATAACATTTTGACCGTGACATAATGTTTTGAGCCCTGCATCAGAGATGTGGGTGCCCTGTAATTTTCACCCCGTCTCCCTGTCTGTCTGACCACAATTTTTGTGAACACCACTTCTTCTATGGTATCCATGGCACGTACTGCAATGATTTTCTATGCAGTGCTTAAGGAAGAATGCTTCACCAGAGAAATTTGGTATGGATGAAAAGTGGAGTATATATATTTTGAAACTGAAAACTTTCAAATCAACTTTATTTAGTCAAAAAATGCAGTTTTAGTAGAAAGCAATTGGAAAAAATTCACCCCTGCTGGACTCTAACCTACGATCTACAGTTGTTATTCAAATCATGACCCCCAGGGGTAGGGTGTGACCACAATAGGGGATCATTGTTTAAAATGGGGATGTATAGGATAAATCTTTAAAAATCTGAAGAACAACAGGTGCCATGATTACTCATATTATTTTGCAAGCATCTGCAGGTAGTGCAGATTAAAATTTGTTCCTGGGGGTAGGGTGAGGCCACAATAGGGGATCAAAGTTTTACATGGGAATATGCCACAATAGGGAATCAGTTTTACATGGGTATATATAGGAACTTTTTAAATTTCAATAGCAGCAGGACCATATGATTAGTCATATTAATATGCAAGCATTCCCAGGTAGTGTAGATTGAAGTTTGTTCAAATCATGATCCCTGGGGATAGGATATTGGGCCAGAATATGGGATCAAAGTTTTTTATTGAAAAATAGAAGGAAACATCTTTAAGAATCTTCTCAATAACAGCAGTGCCATGATAAGTCAGATAAGTGTAGCAGTCAGTTGGGTTTGATCGCCAGTGGCCAGATAGCTCAGTTGGTAGAGCACCTGACTGAAGATTCAGGGGGCTCGTGTTCGAATCCCGGTCTGGTACATTGCATTTTCTCCCTTCTTGTTGCACTTGGTGCAGTAAACCAGCCCCTGGAACTGACAGGTGAAAATGCCTGCCAGGGGATAAAGATCTTCAGGTGTGAAGACATTTAAGGAAAGAGGAATGTTGCGATCAGCCGGGTTTGATTGCCGGTGGCCAGATAGCTCAGTTGGTAGAGCACCTGACTGGAGATTCAGGGGGCCTGGGTTCAAATCCTGGTCTGGTCCGTTGCATTTTTTCCCTTCTTATTGCACAAGTATCTTCAGGTATTGCAAATTGATTTAAATTTCTTCAATTCATGTAGGGTGGGTCCCTAGTAGATCAAATTCTGATATGGGAATATACTGGAAATTAAAACAAATTCTTTTCAAGATTAGCAGGACCACACTAAATCATATCAAAATACAAATGTTCCTAAGTTGTGTCGGGGGGGTGGAGGCATATTGTTTTTGTCCTGTCTGTCTGAAACTTGAACCTTGCTCATAAGTTTTGAATGGTGAGTGATAGGACTTTTGGTATCAAAGTTTTTAACCTTATGACCTTTGAGTTTGACCTACTTTTAAGAAAACCTAACCTAGGCAATATCTCCTAAACTATTTAAGGTAGGGCTTTCATATATAATATATAGATTCCTTATGGGAAGAAATTTTATATGATGCCAAGTTTGACCATGTGGCCTTGGAGTTTGACCTGAATTTCAAAACTTTTACCAAAACTTCAACCTTACTCATAACTTTTGAATGGTGTGTAATACATTTTTCATATTTCATGAGTTCATTCCTTGTGACAAGACCTTTCTTTTGGTACTAAAAGTTTTGAATTGTAATGGTGACTTTGGATTTTGACCAACTTTTAAGAAAAGTCAACTCAGGCAATTTCCTCTGTAGTTTCATATTTTGTATATACCGTATTTTGCCAAATATAATACACAATTGTGTTTAATGTGCAACCCCTCCCCCCATTTTGGGCCAGAAAATTTGTGGGGAAATGCACTTCGTGTGTATAATATGCAGCAAAAATTTTGTCCAAACCGCCATCTTTTACTTTGCAGTGAGTTTCACTGAATATTTTTGCAGCAATAATGAATTCTAAACAAAGAATAAGAATTTGCAATATTTTTGAGATAACAGTCATCGCGGTCATCATCACTGAATATTCCGGGTAATCATCATGTTAATTTCAGCAAAGCATTGTTTTCTCTCTGACAGTAAAGAATTACAATGTACCAATATTAATGAAAATTACCAATACCCATTGTTATTAATGATTATGGCTTTGCATGAAATGTATGTGTACAAGTCCAAGAGAAAACAACAGTCTTCTTTTAAGTTTGAATTAACATGTGTGCAGTGATTTGAGTAAGATACGTTGTCATTTTGTTGTGTTGGCTTTTCAGTTGGTCTCGTGTGCTTGTATGCTGTCACTTGTACTACCACGTACAACAATGATCGCAGAACTTATGATTGCTATGTAAGTGAATCAAATGGAGACTGGTGATTTTTTAGAATTAGTGTATTAATCTTAAATAGAACAAATTGTGCAGAGGAAATAGTGGTCTCTATATAAAACAAAGTTAAGTGGTCTCTATATTTAAAACAAAGTTATTTACACTTTTCATAAAAAGTGAATTGAAGCAAGCTTTGCTTATTTTAGCTCTCTCTTCCAGGATTGGATTGTTTAGATATCATAATATTATGCTTGCATTGCTGAAGACTGCATGAATAAATTGTATCAACTGTGGAATTCGCTGCAGAACTGTAGCTTTCTTTGAAATATTGGTATATCCCCAATTTTCCCAGAGAGCTACAGTTCTGCAACTATTGTCTATAGAATTGCTATTTTTCATGGTGTTCTCTTTTTTGTGTGGTACATGTATAAACATGCCCTCATATACCCACATACCAATATATATCCACAAACCAATACTCACATACCCATATATGTACCCTATTCCTATACCCACTATACCTATGTAGATACATGTACGGTGTACCACACATCAGTACTCACATGCTCACCATACCAGTATACATACCAATATACATACCAAATACCAATACCCACATTACCACTATACCAATGTACCTACATACTAATATACTTACCACATACCAGTACCCACATACCCACCATACCAATGTACCCTCACACCAATATATATACATACAATATACCAATACTCACATATCCACCATACCAATATATGTAACAAATTACCAATATTATATACCAGTGTACCCTAACACCAATATAAATACCATATGCCATATGCACATACCCACCATACCAATGTACCATACCAATATCATATACCAATGTACCCACATACCAATGTACCCAAAATGCTGATACCCCAATCAAATTTACACACACTGTACCTCATACCAATATACCAACACACCAATATACAAACCACATACGTATACATACCACATACCCATATACCATACCCACAAAACAGTTGATAATTTTTTCTTAAATAAAATGACACTCTTTGAGAGTAAGTGATTATATGATACTCAAATACTGCTAGAATTAGATTGACAAGTGATGGATATGTTCAAAAATTGTAAGTTTACCAGTATTTTTTAAGGAATACAAATTAAATAATGTTCTTTTTTTTACAAAAGATATTCAGATTACAATTAAGGTAGCTCACTACATCAAGACTTATTTGATGGCGATTCAAATGTGTATCGATAGTTCAGTGGATAAGGTATCGGGTTACTTAACGACAGATCCGGAGTTCAAATCCGCCAGTGTCTTTTGTGTTATTTATTGATTCAAATAAACTTTTTAAAATTATGTTTTTTCCCTCCAAAATTACATATGTTTTCCTTTTTGACATATATACTTATTCCATATCATGATTTATTTCATGATTAAGTCATTTTGTGCTGATTTCATAAACTCTTTCAAGGTGTAGTGAGCCACCTTAAATTTCAAGTATGATTATTTGTAATAAAAATATTTTTTCTATATCAGAGGGATGTTGTGCCTTAAATATTTAAATGGTGTGTGAATTTGTCATTATCCTTATTGTAGCTAGAGACTGATTATACATGCTCGAGGTGGATATTGGATGTTTTGTTCAAGTTGTGTGGTGTTGGAACATGGCTGTTGACAAAATCAGTGCAAAGCCACTGACAAGAAATGCATGTTGTTGGCTGATTTAAGCTTAGATCTCCTCTGATATAGAAATATAATACATTTAACATGTGGTAGAGTGGAGGAGGCTGTTTTGTTAATCAGAACTCTACTGTAGGTACATGTCCCTTTGTATTCTGATGTTTGTGAGGCTGGTTGTTGACTACATGGGGGGATTTAAGGCAGTGTGTAAGGAGATGGAGGGGGAGAGCATGTCCTTCAGAACCCCTCCCTGCTGCTGTTGTTGCTGCTGCCCCGGTTTACGGAAGCAGACTGTCAATAGGTTGGTGTGAAGCAAACTTTATACAGAGAAAAAGCAATCAGAATTTTATTTAATTTATTTAAATACACTGTACTACATGTATTAAGGAATTAATCTTTTACATTTTTTTTTGTGGTTGGAAAACCAAAAAATATATAATTGATTTCTTAATGACTATAAAACATCTGTAGGCTCAACCTAAAAAGAGTGAACCTGATGACCCTGCAAGGTGCTGTTATACGACCGATCATCACTGTCATAGCCATGATTCTCTGGGCTGATGAACGCTACATCTTGGGAGAAGATGTAAGTTATGTGAATTTGAGTTTAGTGTATGATGGTGTAAATGCAAGCATAATGTTGAAAATGTGTCAAGATCTATGTTTTGCTGTAAGTATATCGGGTTTGGTGAAAATGGAAACATATTCACATTGAAGGCATTTCCTTCTTTGCAGAACTCTCATTGTTGTATCAATGTCTTATAACCCAGACCCAGTATTATATTGCACAGAAGATTAGATTCATGCTTCTTAAAGAATGGGCATTGCACTATTATGAGTACAAACTCTCTCACTGTATGTAAATATTCTTACAATTACACTACTATCATATTCTACTGGTTTGTAGATGAGCCCAACAGCCGCCTCTATGTACATTAATCTGTTTGGTGCTGTGTCCAGTCTGGTGTCCATGTGGGCAATGACGGTCACTTTTAGAACCCTGAAAGATCGATTACAGGACTACAAAATTGGGATGAAGTTTGCTGCTCTTCAGTTGACCATTGTAGTGGTCAACATCCAAGGCTCTGTTTTTCAGATTCTGGCTCGTTACAACATTCCAGAGTGTGTCAGGGTCCTAAGCTCCACTGTGCGGGCATACAGTAAGTTAAACAAAGACATGTACCATGTAGGCCTCCATGTGGTCAATTTTACTTGTTATTTTTACCTGATTGTGTTATGGTCAATACTGAGTCATCAGATGTATATCTTTCAAAGTTATGATTATTGACAAAATTATCGCACCTAAGTTTTAAAACCACAAATTAAATTTTCTAAATACATGTAAATTGATATTAGAACAGTCCATGAATTATTCTTGTTTAGCATAAAATTTTATCAGAAACTTGCACGGTCATGCCAATTTTCACCAAAAATGGCTCTGTAGCATTGTTTGGGATAGGGGAACAAAAAAATGTTCATTTTGTTATCATTGTGTTCTTTGGGTCCATGGGGGTGAATCAAAAAATCAAAAACTAGGAAAATTTTTAAAATTCCTCTTTACTCCTGAAAATATAACCAGTAGCATAAATACTGGGTGCACAGAACTAATAAACAAGTCCTCTTCCAAAATTTGAAAATGCTTAACAATGGTCCTCGGCAGTGTTCAATAAGTCTCATCCAGGAATTACTTGTTCATATCATCAATTCTGGCTTTGCAATTTCAAAACTTTTTTATTGGTTTTATTACATTTTGCCTATCATTTTCAGGGTCCAACTATTTCCTGTTGGTTTTAGAGATGCTACTCCTGATGATTTTTGCCAGATTTGCCTTCAAAAGGAAAGAGGAGATCTACATGTCACAGAATGCAGAGGTAAATAAGACAGACAAACAGCCAGAACTCCAGACTCAGCTCTGAACTCAGTACACCATGTTCCTCTCAATGATACCAAACCATGGTGTCTACTACAGACTAATCTTTTCTACGTTGTTTATCATTAATCAGTTACAAGTATCTCGGAAAATTCTCAAATATTCGTAATATGTAATGGTGTGCCTTTGCCAAATTATTCTGATCTCAAATTAGACAGATTTGTTCAATATTTTATACATTGTTTGACACAATCATATGACAGATTTTTACAGTATGAGATTCAATTTATTATATATGATTAGCACAATCAAGTGATCCATGTTATACTGATAATGTGAAATTAGACAGATTTGTACAGCATTAGATGCTTTTTATGACATGTCTTGTGATGTAATACTAAATACTTATATTGTGAAACAATGTGATGAAGAAGTGATATGTTTGTATAAATACTATAAAGTATGAATTTTTACATATTATGTATGTCAATCTATTCAGAAAAGATTGTTTGATCTGCTTAATACTAGATTGCTACACAAAAACCCAAAAGTGGTGAGCTGAAGGAGTGGGTCAAAAGATCTAAATTCAAAGTAGATTGCTTATTGTATTGTACTCAGTGCATATACAATATCTGTGGCAGAAAATCTTGTATTGTTGTAGTAATGTTTAGGTTGTGTATGTTTTGTTTCTAATATTGTTTTATTGCAAATGACTGCTTTCACAGGTTGAATTAAAACTTGCTGTTTTGTGAAAACTGCAGATCATGATAAATTTTGTATTGGTTTTACAAAAACTATGTCCCTTTTTATGAAGTTAGACACATGGTACATGTATATAGGATTTTTTCATCTAACTCCTCTCTGTTTTCAAGGTAGGTCCTTATCATTTCACATATTGTTTTGAAGGTATTGAGAGTGTGTGTTTTGTTTGGATTTAGATTTTCTTAATTTTCATACAGGTTGCTGAAAATTTCTACATTATGATATAGAGGGTGCATGGTTTGCCCGTCTAACCCATCACAGTTTTCAAGTTAGGACCTTAATCATTTCATACAGTGTTTGTATGGGTAGTGAAAATATGCACTTTACATGGACTTTGATTTTATCAGTTTTCATGGAAATAGCAGATTGTTGAAGTTAGTCAGTTTTTAAAAAAAAATTTCTATATTGCATCGCAGATGGAGGATACATGATTTAATTGTCCAATTCCTTTTATAGTTTTTGATATAAGACCCTATTAACATTTCACTTGATGTTTGTATGGTTTTTCAAGATGTACATAAGTGGGTTTTCACATGGAAGTAACGGGACATTGGTGAATTTCTGGGAGAAATTGAAAAAAAAGAAAGTACATAGCATGTTGAGTTTTGAATTTTGAGGATAACTATCATGATACTTGATATACAGCATCATAGCTATGAACTGCAGCACCATATCACATTTCAAGGAATGTCTCTTTGACAGTTTTTGGTTGATCAGATACTGTTTTATAAAGTGCTATGAACAATGGACTTAAGGGTACATAATTTCACATTTCAAGGAATGTCTCTTTCACAATTTTTGGTTGATTAGATACTGTTTTATAAAGTGCTAGGAATAATGGACTTCCGGGTACATAATGAGCTCCGAACAGATATATTTTGTAACGGTGGTGGCACTTGTCATATGATTTCTGACTAACATTCAATGGAAATTATATTTCTTAATATTTCAAAATATTTCTATCTTTTAACTTATGATATCTTCTCTACCACAGATGACAGATAACCTGCAGACATCATAGAGTAAGCAACACACATGTAGTGTTAGACTGCTAGCTGCTATGTTCTCCTTACTCTAAGCTTTTGACATTAACAGGTGTTTCAATGATATTATGAATCAGTAATGTACATTCTATGTTGAGTTACAGGATGGGTGCACCTTGGGATGCATGCAGGGTATTTTCTTTCTTGAAAACATAATTGGATATAATGGAGCTGTAAACAGTAAATATTACACTAACACAAAATGCAGTGAAACATAGTTAGAAAAGAAGGTACAAGACTAGGATAGCATGCAAAGGTTCCTAGTGATTGTTTAAATTACCACTTGGTTTGCTGTCATACAAGTAGAGTGCAAGTTTGCTGACAGTTAGCCTTGCATATTTCTCTTTTAGGCCTAATTCAAATTTCTCTCTTGCTTTATAAACATGTATGAAATTTCCATCTTTAAAATACTGCATGTACAGAATCTTTTAAAAATGAAGAAATATATGAATGAAAAATTCATATACAAAATCCAATTCTTTAAACCTTTAAGGTGACGAGTACATACTTAGAATTGCTGTAAAAATTGTGAAAACATAAGTGTTTTATACATTATTACTTCTATTTTCTTTTATTGTGTCCAAATTAATAGTGACGCTTTTTAAATGTTAAATGCATCAATTTCTTACACATTCATTTCCTGGTATTATTGCTGTTTTTGTGTACAAAACAAATTATTGTTGATTGCTTGATTATCAAATTTTTTTTAAAATATCATGCTCCATCTGTGATTTACTGAGAAAATAGTTACATATGGATGTAGGATTGTACAAAATATTTTTAGCTCACCTTATTTGCAGGATATTATTTATTGATGATGTACAGCATGGTGGTTTTTGAGAAAGGAGTCATACTATCACTTGACTCAAATGTGAGGAAATGTTTTTGGTATACATGTACATTAATAATCAATGTCATATATCACATGTATTTATTGTAAGTATCACTGAACACTTCATATATGACATATGTATTCGTTTTAAGTGTCACTGAATATGGTATAGATAAGTATGAAAATGACATTGTTTTAAAGAAAATACACACACACAGGGATATAGGGCATTATTTTTACTTTGATATTCTAAATGTTGACTTCATTATTGTCTTCTACCTCCCACCAAAGACCAAATACATTTTTCAGATTTGGTCTGAATGTTTAGTCAACAATTACCGCATTTTGTGTTCATATTATTTTTTTTCCATGTTACCATGTATGAATGTAGCCCATTGATGAGGCAGATGAAAAAGACTACATTTGTTGTACTGTTTTGTATTTCAATATTTTTGCTTCATTTAAACAAACAGAACAATGGTATCTCTTCCTGTTTTAGCAATGACATCATCCATTCCTCAAACATATTCTTTAGTGTATGTTTTTATATCTCCCATATTACAAATATCCTAGGCAAATATTCCTTATATATATTTAATTTAACTAGTTTCTTCTTTAAATACATTGGCTCAAGTGAGCTTTTCTGATCAAAATTTGTCAAAGTTGGTTGTTTTCTTTATAAACTTCTTATATGTTTTACTTCTTCTGGACGATATAACCATTTTCAACCTTTGGTACAAAATATCCATTGAAGGAAATTCAAGTTTTCTAAAGTGAAGGGACATGTCCTTTTCCAAGGAAAGACACCGGTAATTAGGAGTAGTGAAAATAAAGGTGGGGCGTTTAAAAAATCTTCCCAAGACCACTAAACCAACCCTCACCTCAGACCTCCAGATTTCTGTATATTTTTTCCATATTTTGAATGCAGAAAAAATATGGGAGAAAATGGGTAAACTTTAGAAAATAAGGAAATGAAGAAAAATATGGAAATGTGACCAGAGTGAAGTTCTTAGGAAAAAATTTCATCTGGAAAAAATACAAGGCCCTTTTTTACAAAAGCACTTATGATTAACATCAAAATCTTCTTTTGCAATTTCTTTCTTTAAATTGTGATTTTAATGGGAATAAGATTTAGTTATGTAATTTGATTTGAATATAATCTCACAAAATTAATAAAGTTGACGAGTTTTTAGAATAATGTAATATTTTTAGTCTTAGTTGTAAGTTCCTTTGTAAAAAGGGGTCCAGAGCTCTGGACTTGCAAACAATTTGGTCAAATTGATACAGATATTAAACATCTGTGTATTGAAATATTCAGATGATTTTCTTATTTGATAAAAAAAGTAATCTGAACATTTCTTCTGGAAAATATTTCTAAACTTCAAACATAATACAATTTATATGAAAGAAATGAAACTAAATTAAACTTGGTGTTGTAGTTTTAAATTAAAAAATAAATAAATAAAAAAAGTCTGGCTATATATAAAAGCATGTTGAATGTTATGAAATTTAATTAATACAAATGCATCATTAAACTGTTTGACAGAAATTAACTTCTTGAACTGTATAAAGCATTCATGGATTCCTCTTCTTTACTTGGGTACAAGTACAATCTCTTCACATTTCACTGTCTGATACATCTTTCTGTTGCAAAATCTATTCTTGGATTTCCTCATTCACTGAACATTTTGATGTCCCAACAACACTGCGATGGTAAACTTGAAAACCCTTTGGTAAACTTCCCACACTTCCTCTCAGCATGTCTTTGAAGAGAGATTTAACCTTGCCTTCTATGTTCCATAATTTAAAAAAAATACATGCACATTTTGTGCTTATCATCAAATTTTTCTTTGTAAGCAAAGTGTACTATTCAGGTGAGTGTTGTGGCTTATTGACCTCTTCCTATTTTAGATCGAAGCAATCTAATTGAATCGGCTACCGCTTCTCAAACTTTGAGAAGTGGTAGCGGGTTCAAAACAGCTATTTTTAATTAGATTGAGGTTGAAGGATCATTGCACTGGAGAGATTAAAACAGCCTAGGTTTATTACCGACTAGATTGGTGAATATATAAGCATGAAGTAGAATAATGTCACATTATGTTAATGTTAAAATCTAAACATAGAAATCTCAGATTTGGCAAAGACTCGGTCAGTCTGTTGTTTTGTTAACGTTGTTACATAGTTTGATACATGTACATGGTATGGAATAAATTAGTTAAAATATTATTGTGAGATAACTTATTTATTGTAGAGAATATTGCATGCTAAAATCCATATTGTGTTACAACAGCTCGAGTGCCCCTATATCGAAGGTTGATATGGGGCCCCGAGGGCTGATGGGACATATGATATGGGTTTTGGCATGTAATATTCTGATTATCATATACTGCACTTTTTCATGCTTTTAAAAATATTTTACACAAATGATATAGTATTTTTGATGTTTTTTGATTAATTTGATATAGTGTCCTATGGAGTGCCAAATTAACACAAACTTGAATAATTGAAGATATCTTAAATTATTTGAAGAAGTCGTCAATTCAATTATTGCACGTAATAATTGATGCAGGTATCAAATCAATTATTGCTCTCTTCATTTCAATTGATGAGAGGAATAATTGAGTTGATGTGCGCAATGTCTCTCAAACGAAGTTTGGAGACTTATATTGCTTTTGCTTGGTTCTTATCATTCTTCCGTTTCTTTCTCACGCCTAAAACTGTTGGACGCCTTTCTCCGTAACCAGTTGATGAAAGTAATAGATATTCAAGGATATGATAGGCCAATGTATCTAGATGTGCAGTAATGTTTTTGTTTTCAGATTGAAGGGGGTTAGGGTATATTTGGGGGGATCAAATGGGGGTGGGTTTAACATAAAACTCTATGTGGAAAATATTCAATTCTAAAATTCAACAGATGTAACTTGACAGATATGATAAAGTCCTGGGGTCTCAGAAATGAATAGAGAATGACAGGGCCTATGAATTAGAATCAAGGTCAAGTGACTCCAGTGACCTTAACCATGAACATAAAAAGTGGTATAACTTTAAAACTGGGACTAATAGTGACATGGAATCTTCAGAAATGGCAAGGAGATGACGACCTACAAACTGGTATCAAGGTTAAATGACCTTGAACATACAAACTCATATAATTGTAGAACTGGAATTGATAGAGACATGGGACCTTCAGAAATGATAAGATAAGATCTAAAAACTAGCATCAAGGTCAAATGACTCCAGTGACCTTGACCTTAGAACATAAAATTGTTATTACTTAAGAACCAGGTCTGATAGTGATATGGGATCTTTAGAAATTATGAAAGTATGATGAGATCTACAAATCAGTATCAAGGTCAAGTGACCCTGACCTCTGACTTTAAATATACAAATCATATAATTTTAGAACTGGAATTCATAGAGACATTGGGTCTTCAGAAATGATAAGAGGATGAAAGATCAACAAACTAGTATCAAGGTCAAGTGACTCTAGATCATAAACTTGGTATTACTCAAGAACTAGGTCTGAAAAAGAGATGGAATCTTCAGAAATAATAAAAGGATGATGGGATCTACAAATTGGTATCAAGGTCAAGTAACTCCCTTGACCTTAAACATAAGTCTGGAATAACTTTCGAACTAGGACTGATAGAGACATGGAATCTTCATAAATGATAAAAGGGTGTAGTGACCTACAAACTAGTATCTCCAGTGACCTTGATTATAAAAACTTGTATAACTTTAGAACCAGGGCTGATAAGAAACATGGGATCATAAAAAATGATGAGAGGATGATGGGACCTACAAACTAAGATCCCGGTCAAGTGAACACCAGTTTTTACTAAAGGAAAAAAAAAGAGGGATATTTTGAACAATTTCAAAATCAAAGTATTCGTGATCTAGGTTTTTTAAATGAAGTTAAAATTGGCATGGATTTTGTCAAGGGAGGAATGTACTAGTACTCAGAAAAAGCCACTTTTATACAGCCAGTATTTCGATTGGGGGACTTTATAATCAGTAGATTATAATATCACATCTTGTTTCTCTCATCAATTCAATTGATGCATGCATCAATGTAGTGGAATTATTGCTTGCAAAATTGCATTTGGAGCTTGGTATAAATGATCTCTTTTTAATTCAATTGAAAATATCTTTGATTATTTACGCTTAAAATTACATATATATAAGATCTCCCATGGTTCAATATGGTTTATAAGCAATACAAAACAGAGAGCTGGGCAAACATGGACCCCTGGATATACGAGGTGTGATCAGTTGCTTAGGAGGAGTAAACATCCCCTGTCGACCGGTCACACCAGCCGTGAGCCCTATATTTTGACCAGGTAAATGGAGCTATCCGTAGTCAAAATCAGTGTGCCAATAACGAAGAATATCCTAATCCGTCTACATGTATATTTACTGTATGTTGAACATTAAAATGATATTCAACATTATGTTAATGATTTGAAATTGATTGGACACTATGATGCTGATAAAATCATAAACTGGGATTATAATTATATAATGCAGTTATATTAGGCACAGCTATCTTAATGGCAAAGTATCTCTCTCCCCCCCCCCCCCCCCCCCCCCCCCAAATAATGTGTATGCAGTTGCCTACTTGCATATAGGCAGCTACGCGCCCGAGTTGGATATAAATCATATCAAACCACAAACCATGGGCGATTCTTTTTATCACATAATCAGCACCAAGTAAATGATAAAAGGAATTAATGCACACGTATATTCTTTTAAAGGGTGCAACAATTCAATTAAAGTGATCATTCAGTTGTGGATATGTTGAATTGAATATATCTCTAATTATATAGTTGCTCTCTCTAAAAGAATCATTGCACGCATCATGTTCAATTGATGTGCGCATTAATTGAATTATTGCTCTCTTTAATTGAATTGTAGTGTGCATCAGTTCAATTGTTTATATCAATTTATTTGACCAACAATTCAATTATAGTGCTCATCAATTAAGCAGAATAATTAAAGCCATCAAACATTCTATTAATGCATGCAATAATTCAGAATTGAAAATATTTTAAATTATTTGAAGAGATCTTTCATTGAATTGTTGCATGCATCAAATGAATTGATATCTTCAAATAATCAAAGATATCTTCAATTCTTTGAGTTTACATTAATTTGATGCTAAACAGAATACAAGAGTTGATTTTATTTTAAAAGTATCATTCTTCTGGTGTTACTTTTTTGCATTTTAAAGCCATATCAAGGAATATTTGATACATTACTTTTCGATGGTAAAAACCTTGATATAATGATTTACTTAGGTAAAAACTTTGGTACATTGATTTTTCTCCAATACATTAACAATGGTAAAAAACTTGGATGATATATCAAGTATAATTAACTATGATAAAAACTCTCACATGTTGATTTACTACAGTAAAAACATTGATTTACCATAAAGACTTTGTTTATTACAAGTAAATACATAATTTCTGGATTGATATTCCATTTTGCATGTTGGTTGGATATGGTTTTTTAGACAGGTCATGAATATTGGCTATTGCGACGTCATCCACAGGGGCTTCTTATCCATTTTGTTCTCAATCTATGTATAAATATCCAACTTATGTATAGATTGAGAACAAAATGGATAAGAAGCCCGTGTGCGTCATCTAGCTATATCGTGTAGAATTGACATAATCATTACCAAGTATATGATAAAGAAAAATCTGCAATGAAAAAATGTGATGATTTAGATTTAGTCTCAACTGTAATAAATGTATAAAATCAGTTAAAAGTTTGTTTTGATTATGATGCCCAAACATTTGGACAGCAAGTTTCTTTTGCCACCTGCTTTTCTATACATTGACTTTCTGATCAAGAAATGTTTGACCTAAAGATACCAGTCAATCATTATCGACTGCACATCTGATCCTGTACATATAGGTGTAGATCCAACCAGGAGTAAAATGTACCTGTACACATTCAGTCTGCACAAAAATTAAACAGTTCTAGGAATTGTACAATGTTGGAATAGCAGTAATTTTCCGAAACCAAATATTTCCTACAGTTGTATCCACAGGCCAACAATTGATACAATATAGATGAAGCATTAGTTAACTTATGCATTGGTCATCCTCTCCACTATGGCTGCTGTATATAGTTAATTATAGTACTTCTTGTAAAATTGGTTTCTAATCCAGTTTCATGTTTAAACATTATTACATTTAGAGGGGATAATTAAACCATTAAACTGTAAAGAGGTGAAATAATTTCTCCCTTTGATCCCACAAGGAGCATATTTGAACATGGCTACCTCTAGACATAATGCTTTCAGCTTATCTAAATAAGTCACCATGACTTAGAAAGAAATCTGTAATTCTGCATTATGTTCATGGCCCTTCAATGGAATTTCACCATCTGTCCCAGTGACATGACGATTGATTCCATTAAGGTCAAAATACTCTGCTCAAGTACATGTATGTTCTAACTTAATAACAATACACACCCAAAATTAATTGTTTATTTCACAAATAAATTCAGATAAAGATATTTCTTTTATAATACACTGTACTTATGTGCAAAATGTACAACAGAGATAAAGTATAATCCTGCCCTCGTGTCGTATCTTACAAAAGAAATGTACAAACCTTACAATGCACACAACCAAACTTGTACTCACGGCTCTCTATACCTATTAAGTTATTCCCCAAGATCTTGCTAACAGTACCGGGTAGTATTTCATACTTAGTAATGAAACATATAAATACCCAAACTGGAACAAATAATTACGATGATAAAACGGAAAATTTAATAATGAACTGTATAAAAATGGTTATATTTATCCAGATTATTACAAATAATGACAGCAATAAGATGATGAATTTAGTAATGAAATAAAAATGTAGACTCTTATCCAAACTGGTACAAATGATGGCAGTGTAATTACAATGGAACAAAAATGCATATACATGTACCTGTTCATAAATATGTGCAATGTATGTGCATAATGAAAGTTACAACTTGTAACCATATTTCCAAACAGTCATAATAAGTACTGTGCAACTTGTTCACTTACTACCCCATCTTACTCACAACAGGGACTAACCAAACTCTATGGCACTTTACCATGCAAAGCAAACAAAGAGGGCAACTTAAGTTTCATTTTCACGTGTGTGTGCGACTATATATACATCTACACTCACATAAAACACACACGTACATACACATATCTATATTTGTACAGTGTATTTAAAATGACATTGGACATCAATGACTAATAAATTCAATGTAAATGAAGTACATGTACATTGCACAATGAATGATACGGATTTGGTCAGCAATGTTATCTGCGCTCTCGGTGTCGATGGTGGTCCCGTTCTCGACTGCGATCGCGATCACCACTGCTGTGTCGACGGCGTCTACTTCCTTCTGTAGTTCTCCTCAGGAAATCATCAACATCCCTCTCATACTAAAATGAATAACATTAAATTCAATATTGATATCATAATCTACATCATGTTGCTGAATCTTCATACAGAGCTGCCAACATTATGAAATGGAAAATAGTAAGGCGAGGCCCCTTGCCATTATGAATAAAGATATAACCTGAGCAAATTTAGACATATTTCAAATCCAAAGAAGTAGGTACAGTTTCTAAAGTCATCTGGCCCAAAATATTGATGATTTCACTTGGAGCTCAAATCCTGGCATTCAATTAAGGAATAGATCAGCAAACCCAAAATTCGCTCAGTTTGATCAGCAAAATGATTTGTGTCATATGACGAGACCTTGAAGTTGGCATAAAATTGCAAAAATGCCATTTTCAATAAAAATATCCACAAATTCAGGTGGTTTTCCTTTCAGAAAACATACAGCACATGCGTCGAGCAAATTCATATTGAAGCATGTTTTTCATTTCAAAATAATACACAATATATATCATTTTCATTTTGCTCGACAAATGTGCACATCTTTTCCTGAGCAATAATTTGTATGTCATTTGACAGTTTTCAGGCTTATTTTGAGAAAAAGGCGGGAAATGTCTTATTCGTGATGTCATAATGCTATCAATTTAGGACTATCATTCTGATTTTGTTGACATAGTATACCTGGCATTTATTTTACTTTCTTAAAACGCTGATTGAGGTTAATTCCAGACACATTTTATAGAGAGAAAATTTTTGGGCCTTTTTATGTATACAACCGTACCTTGTTCTTTAATGAATTTAGACATACTAATTGTTATGCATTTTACAACTGCAGAAGGTCAAATACATCTTTTATTGATTTTATTTTCTTGGGTATAAAACCTTGTTACTTTAATTTTACAGTTACTGTGTCAGTTATTATGGCAAGTTTTTTAATGTCATTTTCTCCGCCGTGAAAAATGTTGAAGTTTGTCAAACAGATTGTACATTTATCATACAAACTCTCCCTTTCTGACTTTGAAACGAATAGATGTTTACAGTGTACTTGCATGTTGTTCTTTGAATTACTGGATCTATTAGGTTTTCTTCTTTGGGGGAGTTTTGTTGTTATTTCCATCAACACATGCCTTACGCTTAGTAGCAGCTTCCATATTGTTTATTTCAAAGCATTAAAATGATCAAGATTTTGTATATATATAGACTATGCAATCAAATGTAGTAACGACTATGGCTTGTTTCTTATAAAAGTAAAAACTAATGACGGACAGCTCTAAAACTTTCGAAATGTCAAATAAGCGAAAATCGGAAGATATATGGTGAAATCGTAAGGCGTATTTTTGGCCCTAAAATCGTAAGCCTTACGCTAAAATCGTGAGGGTTGGCAGCTCTGTTCATAGTATGGTATGCCTGTCAAATCAAAAGTTGATTTCATTAAATTTTTGTCATTTCACAACAAAACATGGACATCACAAATAACCACAGCCTCAAAATATGCAAGTACAAATAAAAGTAGCAGTTACTTATGCAAGTACAAATAAAAGTAGCAGTTACTTACAGATCTTTTGTCTGCTCTGGATCTCGAGATAGAGGCCATGCTGAATTCTGGGGAGGGCATCATGTATTCTCTTGGTCTTTGATCATAATGACCACTGTAAGGGATCATGGGATCCATGGCAAATCCTGGTGGCTGTAATTAGATCAAAACATATTTGATATTATTCCCCTACCGATTTGTAAAACCAAAGGGGACTATAGGTTTCTTCTCTGACCGTCCCTCTGTCTGTAAGTCAGCTGTCCCATTGGTTTTCAAGACTTTTCCCGTTATGCTTGCAAAGAATTATTTGAAACTTACATTGTAGTTTCAGAGTGGCAAAACTACAGATCAAGTTTGAATTTTGTAATGTTTGATCAACAAGTGTGAAAGATATTAATTTTCATAGTGTTCTGTTCTTATTCATCGGTTGGTTGTCTGTTGTTTACCGTCCTCTACTAGAATTTTTTACTCATATGGTGATGTCTCCCATTGCCTGTGAAGGGCTGCAAAATTTTAACCTATGCTCGGCGCTTACAACCTTTGAGAAGGGAGGGATCTTTACTGTGCCACAGGGCTACGGTTTTTGCAGTCTCAATCAAAGGACCACCCCATTTAGTTGCCTCTTATGATAAGCAAGGACTACTGAGATTGGGGTCATGTTCTGATGGAAAGGCTGCAATATATATGAAAAGAGGCAGTCGCTGAAACTCGGCCACTGATTGTGTAAATAATTACTTCATTAACTTAACATTTCCAGCTCATTAATCACAAAAGGAACATGTACGAGTAAAGTCTGATCAATGGGGAGTACTCAATTTACTGCATTCCTACAATCCAACTGAAATTGCTGGTATTCAAAACTGGTCTTCAAACAGCTGATAGTAAGTAGTATTATGAGCAGGGTTCAGAAGTCCTTTGTCAGTAATTAAAATGCTGATATGAATGTTATATCGGTGTGTTGTTTTGTGTTGTATATGTATGATTAGTTCTTCCATGCAATTTTTGTAAAAGCGTTGACCCAGATTGGATGCATTTTGACACTGTATCGAAACTAGGCAAATGGTGCCTCGCACGATGACAGAGTTCCAAATTTTCTATGGTTATTTCTATAATCATAGTTATAAAACCCAAATTCAGTATGTGACATTTAGCATATATACTACATGTTTGTCAGATTATCAAAAATTGTAGAGATATGAATAACATTATTCCATCCCTGATAAAACTACATGTGTCAAATGTATGAACAACAAAATTTTACCCATAGAGTGTCCATGGGTAAATGGTGTGTAGTGATTTTAGGTCACAGTTCAAGGTCAAACAACATTAAATGTAAATTTTCTTGAATTGCATCCGTCAATTAATGGGGGTGCTTGGTTCAACCCAAAAGCTCCCTTCCATTCTTCTTGTATGTAAAACAAGGTTGAAAGTAGTTTTAAAATCTAATTAGCCAAAAGGGGATTCTTTTTACTTATTAATACAAGTTTAAAGAGATATTTCTCTCTTCTAAGGGAGGTCATATAATGAGAAACTGAAACCAAAATCACTGCAATCTTTACTTTTGCATAACTTCAGGATTTAGAATTAAAATTTTGCAAATACTCCAGGAAAAGTTAGCTTCATTTTCAGATAATTTTATATGTGTGAATTTTTAAAAATAATTCTATTCACTTTTATGCCATTTATCAATTCATACATGACTTACAGGTGGTCCATAAGGTGGCATGGGGGGTGGGGGTGCTCTGCTGTGGGTGAATTCCCTTATGTAGTCGCTGTATGACTAAAATAAAAAATAACTAATAATAAATGATAGTTGACAAATCACAAATCAATAAAGTCCACCACAAAAATAATCACAATGCATATTTTCCGGAACATATAGTATTACTATTACCCGCGTATATTTTCTTTTGTTTCTATAAATAAAATTAGATCCTTCGATCTGCTCACACATTTCACTACACAAGGATCTAACAACAATGCATTGAGGTCAAGCTCGTGACCTGAGGTTATGACCTTTATTGACCGATCAAATCAGTGCCTCCTCTTTTAGGATTCTAGTGTGCAGAATGTTTTGTGTGCTAATTACATACCAGAACCTAAAAATAGTTTAAGATCAGAATATGCTGTGATAGTTGCTAATAATGATGAAAAAAGGCTCATCAACATCTAACCTTGAAATGTTTATTTTTCGACATTAAATGTTTATTTTTCGATATTTATTGTGCAGACAAACTGAATAATCACATAAGAGTGTCATGAAAATATTTCTGTGTGATTAGTAGATGTCAACAATAAACATTTAACACCTGTTAATATACATTAAACTTGGACATGATTTTTTGAAAGTGTCATTGTAATATCTCCCATTTGTGCATGCAAGTCAACAATTCATAACAGCCATGAAAAAGCTTTTACTGCTTTCTTGAGTATAATTGGTTTGATTGGCATTTGACATCAACATTACTGTTGGGTATGGCATTGAGACGTCATTGCGAGTTACTATCAAATAAACCGTAACATATTAATGCTGGCTCGCTACTCTGTACACGACATCTAGCGAAGATATGTACATGATTGACTTAAAATAACCTTGTACATGTGCAAACACACATGTACATGATGCACAAATGGACCTTGCTTTTGACTGCACTGGTAATAGAACTTCTAAATCACAGAATTCAATTTCCTTGCACCAACATTGTTACATACCTCACATCGGTCTGGACGATGTACCATACCATGCTGAGGAAGATAATGATAGGTAAGAATATTGTTCCATTACTGTATATATGTTGTCGGAATGATGTGTGAAGAAGATAATGATATGTAAGGATATTGTTCCATTACTGTATATATGGTGTCGGAATGATGCGTGAATGTGTGAGGAAGATAATGATAGGTAAGAATATTGTTCCATTACTGTATATATGGTGTCGGAATGATGTAAGAAGAAGATTATAAGACTCTCTTATGAGTAGCCATGAAATATAAAGTGATTCCACCCGAGGGTTGCAAAAAAGCTGTGAAACCCGAGGCTTTGCCGAGGGTTTTACCGCTTTTTTGCAACCCCGAGGGTGGAATCACCTTAATATTTCATGGCAACTCATAAGAGAGTATTTTTCTCTCATATTTCTAGAGTTTTCCGTTTTCCTTGTGCCTAGCGACGCCATTTTGAGAATTTTTCAATTAATTAATTTTTCGCTCTACATTAAAAATAACATCAGAATCGAATTCTACGACCTTCATTTTGGCAACTATGTTGCCGACAAAAAATCGGCCGACGAGTGTATAAGTGAATTGTATTAGAGTTATTCCTCTTTGAATAAATCAATAATCAGGATGCGTGACGTAACTCGACAGTCATCAGCGCGAAACATTTTGACAGACCTATAAATCAGAATACACGGTTTTTTTGTTGTTGTTTTTTTTGTTTTCTTAGAGGAGCATTGATATTATTAATTGACATTAATTGAGCAGTTATTTAATGACGAGTGTGTGAAGAGGAATTCCAAGTGGTTTTTGTTGGTGAATATGGGCATGGCTAGACTTTCGTTTTTCACGCGTGCAAGGACTCGAGTCTCATGGACATTGAAGGCACTTATTTCACCTGAGACACGGACAGTAGACGTTGACAGAGTGAATGTGGAGGTAGGCCTAGAAGTAATAGACCGTGTGGGCTGGGTTTCTGTGAACGGGCATAATGCACCGAATGACATAGGTGTATGAGGAATTTGTGACTGTTGTTGAGTGTGCAGTAATTGTTCAAGGAATGTGTATTTTTGTGTCCGGTCACATACACCTGGAGATTATCAGGGACATTACAATCTGTCATTTTTTGTACAAGAGCTTTACAGACGCTAGTGTTCGTCAATCGAGGCGAGGTAAGTTGCAAGCTAGTTGTGTATTGAGTATGACGTCACGGGATATGTAAGATAACGTCACCTGATATGAAAGATAGAAATATCTTACATACCTTTCTTTCATAGAATATCTGTATCTTACATACGTAGATATGAGAGAAAATGATAGGTAAGAATATTGTTCCATTACTGTGTATATGTTGTCGGAATGATGTGTGAAGAAGATAATGATATGTAAGGATATTCTTCCAGTATTGTGTATATGGTGTCGGAATGATGTGTGAATGTGTGAGGAAGATAATGATATGTAAGGATATTCTTCCAGTACTGTGTATATGTTGTCAGAATGATGTGTGAATGTGTGAGGAAGATAATGATAGGTAAGAATATTGTTCCATTACTGTATATATGTTGTCAGAATGATGTGTGAATGTGTCATATTTGTGTTAATGTCTACAACATTTCATCAAGATACGTGAAAAACCACATTACTCCAAACATATACATAGAGTTGAATGTGCAAAAAGTAAACAATTCAAACTTTGAAGCTGGCCATGCTGTAACTGGCTAAACATTTTTATGATTACATACATTATCTCGCAGAACATGATGACCTTCAATGTGGTGTTGTTAGGTCCTTGTGTAGCAAACTACATGATCAAAGGGATCTAATTTTTATAAAGATTGGGGTTAGCCTTAGTGTTGCCAAAAGTCATCCATTGAACTATAATTTTGTTGTCATCATTGGGGATATGACAGTTAAAGCATTGTAAGAAAATCAAATGATGCACATAATGGCATTATGTAAATTTTTGTACAAAACTGACCAACTGTCATAATGACAACAAGAACACATCTCGTCTCTGTTACATCGAACTTGACCATATCAACCATAAACCATGTTTCTAGATAACTGATATCAATTAACATACATATTGTGCAAAGTAAGAAGACGAAATCAAACAGCAACACTGATATATGATTATTCAAATTGACTTCCAAAAATGCTGAGCTCTTCTTTCACTTAAAGGGGCATGGACAAAATTTTGGTACCAAAAAAAATCACTTAAGATTATTCAAGTGATAATATGTTAGCATTTGATTGGTGTAAAACATAGTAACAAACCTTAATTTCAATAAGATGTCCATGGACCACATCACTCACTTGAGTCACCTTGGCCCATATCTAAAGATTTTCCCTATATATTGGCATAGAAAACTTTGATGCCTATTGTGGCCCCATCCTATCCTAAGGGGCCATGATTTTAACAAACTTGAATCTGACTATGTCAGGCAGCTTTCATGTAAATGTAAACTTTTCTAGCCCAGTGGTTTTTGAGAAAAAGATTTTTAATGATTTTCCCTACATATTTGTATGTAAAACTTTGATCCCCTATAGTGGCCCCATCCTACCTCAAGGGGCACCACGATTTTAACAAACTTGAATCTGCACTGTGTCAGGAAACTTTCATATAAATCTCAGCTTTTCTGACCCAGTACTTCTTGAGAAGATTTGTAAAGATTTTCCCTATATGTTTGTATGTAAAACTTTGATGATTCCCAATTGTAGTCCTATCCTACTCCCAAGGGTCATGATTTTAACAAAACTTGAATCTGCACGATGTCAGGAAGCTTTCATGTAAATTTCAGCTCTTCTGGCCAAGTGTTTCTTGAGAAAAAGATTTTTAAATAACCCCACCCTATTGTTGTGATTATCTCCCCTTTGAAGAGGGCATGGGCCTTCATATGAACAAATTTGAAAGCCCTTCACCCAAGGATATTTTTTGCCAAGTTTGGTTGAAATTGGCCCAGTGGTTCTGGAGAAGAAGTCAAAAATGTAAAAAGTCTACAGACAGACGGACAAACAACAGACGATCAGAAAAGCTCACTTGAGTTTTCAGCTCAGGTGAGCTAAAACCTTACGCAAAGATGTATTTGAGACATTTAAACTTTTCATTTTCAAAACAAGGCACAAGCCCTGATCATGTTTACACGTCGCGTGACTCAACATTTAGCATGGCCAGAAGTTGACAGATTCGGTGAAAAAAGGTTTTACAAGAAATATTTTCTGTTCCATCTTCTTTGTGCTTGCTTCAAAAATTGATTTATCATCAACGTATGTCGAAAAGTTAGAATTCTTTAGACATAATTTTCAGAAATCGTGGTGTTCTCACCTCTGTATGTGGTTTCCTTGCTATGACAAGCGTGTTGACAAACACGATTATGAGAGCCAGATTTTACGTAAATACAAAGTATTTCCTAAATGAAAATATTCTTAATCCATTTATTTATAAAAGACCTTTATTTCTATAACAATAATCTGTCAATTTCAATCTATCAAAAATTGTGTCCATGTCCCTTTAAATTTCCATGGAAGATAATTGTTTTCTTGATTGAATTTAAAGGACAAATGTCTAGATTTGGGTTTTGATGGTCATCTTTTAATGATTGCACATGTAATAATTCAACAACCAATAAATATTGTTAATTGTTGTTTGAACTGTTTTGCCAAATAGTGGGAAATGTGGTTGGGGATCATACACATAACACATACATGTTTAGTACCCCCAGTATTCTAAGGATTTGTAGAGAAAGCATCAGATAGATGTAAATATTCAAATATGACTCTGCAACAAAACCAAGTGATATAAAACAGCAAGATGAAGAAATTAATAGCGCTACTACCATGTCAAAGTTTAAAATAAAATCAAAAGAAATTTTTTCTTACCCCATTGATGAATGTTTCCCTCCGGACTCCATATCTTTGTGATCTGAAGAATTTTCACATTGATACTACATAATGTATCAGAAGAATAATTCTTTATTCATACACTGGAATATCAAACATGTTTGGATATAAATGATGAAAAGTCAACTAACCTGTCCATTCTTCTGTCTTTGTTATAGAAACCTGAAAGTATGCATTGTTATCTTAAACAGAGTCTAGAGAATGCAAACACAGGAGTCAGATTCTTTATTTGGCTTTTACAGTATAAATATGTATATAAAATGTATTGCTATATGTGTCAGCTCATTTTAAATCAGAGACCACTTATTATATTCAAAGCTGCAAAGCTGCAATACCAGTGTTTTTTCCCACCAATTTGGGACTGAGGGCTGGGGCCCTTTCAATTGGGAAAAATAGCGACAAAACAAGAAAATTGGAAAAATTCATCTTTAATGAAATTTTATGATTTCCATGATGGCATCATTTAATTATACATTTCCGGAAGAAGGATGATATCTTTTTGTTTGAATCTTTCGTCTTTTTTTACTAAGCTTCTTTACATAATACTTGCTGTTATGTGACATGACTACTGAATCTACCAGTTAGAACACGATGCATGATAGATAAGCCGTAAGTAATATTTAGATAACTCGTACGAAGATGGCCCAAAATTGGGAAAATATTAGGGAATTTCCGATTGGGACTGGGGCCGAATTTTGGCCCCAAATCAGCCCCCCCCCCCCCCCTTAATACAGACAGGATAGTTTGCAAATGAGGAACAGCACATGTGTCAAATAAATGCAATGAACTTTATCAATGAGGTTTATGTAATCTGCATGAATTCATACATTTCATTTGAAAACAAACATCAGTCATAACGAGAATCCTCAATACAAAAACTTTCTAGTTACAAAGGAATGGACCTGCTACCAGAAAGCTAAGGTAATTCATCTGGATAACACAGGTCAGATGCAGCATCCAATCCATCAATGCTTCAGTGTATTAATATCCTTGCAAAGAACTAAAGCCACAAAGTACCAAAATTGACCTTTTTGTCAAAATAAATGAGACTTTCACGATTGATGTTCTAATGGCCAGTTGCGTATCTCTAGATCAGGTTAAGAATGGCTCAGCAACTGATCCGCGGATCACGTAAGCCAGGATTAAATACCAACTGAGTCGGGTTTAGCTGAGAAGGAATTCTGTTACACATTATAAAACTGAGTAAGGTTTACCTAATCTGGACTTGCTCAAAGTAAGATATCGAGAGTTAGGAAGTCACCAAATTCCACAGCACTTGAAAATTCTGTTTTACTAGACACATATTTCTCACATTATCACCAGTGTGAGATCGACTTTTCCCATGTGAGACAGCCATGTGAGATTTTTCTGTCTCACACTGCTGCGACGTCATTTGATTGTGACGTCATATAATTTCTATGATTTACGTTACACGGTGAAGATTTACGTTACACGGTGAAGCAAAAATATTTTGCATTGTTATCTTTAAATTTTAATGTATATAGCTTTCTGTTGGACAACCTTGGGTTTTTTAGTTTACACTTACAGTGTAAACCATTTTCGGGTATGCTCTTTCTGCCTATCTAATTAGTTTTTGCATCAAAGTTCAAATGAGGATTTTGATAATTTAGAATTTTCTCAAAGCTCCTAAATTTATGCACTAAACTGTAGGTAAAATGTGAGAAAAATAATCCTTCATTATTAACTCGTGTGGGGTAGGGAAATTCCACCTCTGGAACAAGATTCACTGTCTAGGACTCGGCAAAGCCTCGTCCTAGACTGCGAATCTTGTCCCCTCGGTGGAATTTCCCTATCCCACACTCGTACTAATGAAGGATTCTATTAATCTTTGTAGAGAATAAATTCATCCACAATTATAAATACTGCAATATTTTGGTTGAATGTAAGATTGAACATTATGTCCATTCGAAATAAGTTTCAAGGATAAGTAAGGGTTATGGCAATTGCAAATTACTAAAACTTTGGATTAGTTTTCTGTCTGGGCATTGTTGATTTTTTTCAATATGTTCATGTATGCCATGTTAAACTAACCCAAAACCAGTTGGGGTGGGTGTGTCTAAAATGTGTATAGTACTAAAGGTACATTCAAGGTAGTCGATATTTTGAATTCAGCCTGAAACTTGGATACTGTAGATCATAAGATCAAAGAGGCTTTCTCCTATTTAAAAAAAAATACAAACAATGTACATGTTTTTTAAACCCATATTCTGATACATACTTGTGATCATATTACTCCTATCAAATATTCACTTTTATTCTTACATATTTTAAGGCCCGTCATATTTAGAGGTTTGTGTGAATCAAGTTCTTTGAAGTATGTAAAGTTGAACAGTGTATAAATAAATAGACCATTATAGTTATATGAGCCATAACGATATGACCACCTGATTAAGTGCATTTTCCTATTCTGACCAAGTGCAATTTCGCATTCAACAATCCACACCACTTCAAGATGCCCTAAATATGAATTTGACAAACTGTGTTTTTATGGCTCTTGAACCGTCATTAAATATAGAGTGCTTGTATATATATATCACAGTGGATCTTGAAAGATTTTTGTACATTGTAGTGTATTTTAATGTAAAACTTTTGGCCCCGGGGGTTAATCAACACTGCATATCAATTTGGGAAATTGAATTATTGTGCTTTTTGAGAATTTAAAAAGATTTTTTTTTTCAATATTGATAATTCATCATGTGTATTAACTTTAACTCCTGCTGTGGGTTTGTCAAGATTTGAACACACCTGAATCTCAGTACCATAAGTGCAAGTTTAATTTTTCTGGTCTACTGGTTGTTGAGAAAAAGAAATTCCCATGTTTCTATGTAAATTTATACTAGAAGTTCAAAATGTTACATGGGAATATATATGAAATCTTTAGTAAAATATTCTCCAGAACTACCAGGGATCAGTCAATATCAGGGCTGTCTAATTAAAACAACACACTATACCCCGGTGCTTCCTCCTATGTGCAATTTTGAGCCTTTTTTCGTGACCCCACTCTCAACCCAATCATGAATGTACACTACAAGAGGAGGTTTACATATTAACTTCATATATTTAAATTCAGCTAGTCGCTCCATCAAAGCTACGGGGTCATGGTATGAACAAATTCAAATGAGGATGCTTGAATATCAATTTAACAAAATATAGTTCTTAATGAAATGATTTCTCCTCTATCTGGGAAGAAATGAATCTAAATTACTGTAAATCAGCTTTTATATAAAAGCAAGATACTTTGGTTTATAGACTTTTATCATCGTTATCCAGTCATTCATTATGATATTGTTCGACACCAAGGCTTTAAAGGACACAACGCACGATTCTAAACTGCCTAATTTTTTCAGCAAAATTAATTCTTTTCATGCCTAAAACTACTTTAAAGGTCATATGAAACAATATCCTGAAGAAATTGAGTTATGTATGGAAATTCATCAATCAAGGTTCATTAATCAAGAATTCATTATTTTATTTTTTTTATTCAATGCATTATAACGTCATAACAGTTGATCAAATATACTCGATCACGAAAATGATCTTTGATGATCGTGGCTTATCTCCCTTGCTGATGACGTCAAAATGACCCACTGTGATGTAAACAACCATAGACTTATAACATGGTATAACGAATTATTAACTGCATAGCTTATAAAAATGCCAAAGTGTGCTGCATTTATTTGTAGTACATGTACACATATTAGGTCGTAGAAGAGGGGGCATATGTACCTATTCCCAAGGGATACCAGATTTAGAAGAAAAAATATGGGTACAAAATCTCCGACGCGATGGATTTGTTGCCATGAGCACTGCACTTCAGTACATCCGTCGGTAGCCAAACAATGTGGACACAAATCAGACGCTGTGCCAATAATTTTTTTATTTTCCAAAGACTGAGACAAATCAAAATAGAAATTAAAGTCAACCACTTTTATAGTTAAAGCGAAGACACTGGAAGTATGAATTACTAAATTACATAAAGGCTGGTCATTGTAATCACTTAAACACATTTCATCAATGAACGTGAACTTTGAATAAAACTACTCAAAATTATATTCTATTTCTATATTTTATCTATATTACAAACTCTATCAGTCAATGATATTCGTATAGTCTCATGTTTATCAGGCCTATGTATACGTGTAATATGCACATGTAGCTACACTAGTATCCCAAAAATATGCAACTTTTATTTTCTTATTATCAATTATAAGATATAGTTGAATTAGAATTGTCGATAAACTTTTCATTCTGAAATTCAAAAAGAAAATCATGAAGTATTAATCAGAAATTATAACTTATATTCCATACACTATATCAGTACTGAGAACTGAACATGCTTATTCAAAAAATTAATGAATACTTTTTAAAAATTAAAATAATATTTGAACAGCGGGGATGTAAAGTGAGAAAGTAAATACCTGCTATAGAATTAAATGCAAGCAATTTTTATATATAACTTACAATTGTAAAATATAGAAGCACCCCCCCCCCCCCCCCACCCAATAAAAACGATTTGTGAATTTTAGACTTAGGCCTAAATTGGGGCACACGATAAAACACTAGCTGATTATGAAGAACCGTGCGCCAGTACAACAGATGGCATCCATAATACATTTAGGATATTCTACACCTACAAGAATATTTTAGCGCTATTTCAATATTGTGGTTATTCGTATAAATAGGAAAATGGGATTACCATTACAGTTTTTAGACTATTTTTATTACGATAAATCATAAATGAAATGTACACAAGTTCATACGACTTCTGATCGTTTAAAATGAGTTATACTCCAGTATCTAATGGCATGGGGTCTTGAAATCCACAGGCATCTGATGTATGGACAGTACTACCCCCCACCCCTTCTGATTTTTTTGGCAATAATTTCTCCAAAATATGTGGATTCCCTGTCTAAACCATCCCAATTTCGATTTATGTAATTATTTGACTTTCCCACTTTTTGTAAGATTTAGAGATTGGCCTTCTACCGGCTTTATTATTACCGGTAGAAGGCCAATCTCTAAAGTGAACAAAAAATGTGAAAGGATTACATAATTCGAAATTTGCATGGGATAGGCAAGGGATCCTACATTTTGAAGAAGAAATTATCCCCGAAAAAAAAGTCAGAAGAGGAGGGAGGGGGTGTAGTAGTGGCCATACTTCAGGTGCCTGTGTAGTGTTGACTTCTTCAATATCATCCTCTGTTGAAGAACGTTATTCGCTTGCTGTGCATCATTCCTGACTGGTTTAAACTGATATGGTTGAACCACAAAATCGGGCAGTTCGTCAGTTAATAGAAATTAGTCCATATCCATTAAATGTAGTGAGATATTTCGTGGAACAAAACAGTAAGCTTACACTTGAACATTGCGTTGTTTACATCGATGGGTCGTTGTGACGTCACGAACACTCAGAATCAAGAACGATAAGCGGATAACAAATTCATTCTATGTACAAGTTTACAGCTTTATTTTTTATCAATCCAAAGATAATATTTTTTTTATTAAACACCATTTGACTTTCATTCATACCTAGCTTTATGTTTATAAAGTAAAATACCACTGTTAGAAATCGTTTCATATGACCTTTAAATGTGTTTTAAATGAAATATTTTGCATAGTTTTCAAGTTTGAAAGCGATGAAATTCAAATCTTGCGATATGTATATTTACTTTCGCCATTTTACACACCATTATGTGTGACGTCATATGCGCCCTTGGGTTTGAAAACATCTATTAGCCATTTCATAAACAGATTAGATTTAATTGACAACAAGATGTGTTTGTGAAACACAAATGCCCCCGATAATGGCCAAGGTCACAAGGGCAAATATCTTGGTACCAGTAGAAAGATCTTGTCAAAAGAAATGCTCATGTACAATAATAAAGCTCTAATATTTACCATTTAGAAGTTATGACCAATGTAAAAAAAAATTAAAAGTAGGTCAAACGTCAAGGTCAAAAGGTAACGGAAAGGTCTTGTAACAAGGAATACTCATGTGAAATATCAAAGCTCTATCTCTTATTGTTCAAAAGTTATTAGCAAGGTTAAAGTTTTCAAAAAGTAGGTCAAACTCCAAGGTCACGGGGTCAAAAATGTTGGTACCCACGGAAAGGTCTTGTCACAAGGAATACTCATGTGAAATATCAAAGCTCTATCTCTTATTGTTCAAAAGTTATTAGCAAGGTTAAAGTTTTCAAAAAGTAGGTCAAACTCCAAGATCAAGGTCATGGGGTCAAAAATGTTGGAACCCACGGAAAGGTCTTGTCACAAGGAATACTCATGTGAAATATCAAAGCTATATCTCTTACTGTTCAAAAGTTATTAGCAAGGTTAAAGTTTCAGACAGAATTACAAAATGACAGACAGGACAAAAACAATATGCCCCCCGATCTTCGATCTTAGGGGCATAAAAAGAGGGAGGACGACAACCATGGAGACCAAAGATGACCTGGAAAGCAGCACAGTTAGAAAAAGACCAGCATGAGTGGGGACTTCGTGATGTTAACCCATTGGACAGAGATGCCTGGAAGTCACATGTTAGGTCTGCCATGCGTGCAGCAAGCCAGTTACCTGGAAGGGAGCCCACTGCTGTGGAAGATGCACCTAATCCTGCACGTTAATCAAAATGCCAATGATGATGAGAGTCAGGGGTCTTTTGAATATGATCTTGTATGTTGCAGCAGGTGTTAACATATTGAACAACCCTCACTACTACAGCCTTGAGTCAGAATTTGTGGTATTTTCACCTACAGCTGGTGATGTCTCAATATGAGGGAAAAATTCCTGACGGGACGTAAAACAAACAAGTTGATGAGAAAAGAAAAATTGTTGAATCTGGACCACTTTAAAAATAATGAACGCTTCTGTGGTGTTCGCGAGTTCCATGATCGTTGGAAGACTGACCACAATTGGCTGGATAGGAGTGAGAGATGCATTGTTGTTAAAACAATAAAAGGCATTTTAGCGCAGTTCTTTTTTCTTTCTATGCAATACAAAGTGAGCTAAAAATGTCCACAAAACTTTAAAGGCTCAAATTTTTCAGAGTAAAAAGACCATAACTCCACCGAAAATAAGTTAATCTGAATGAAACTTGATCTCTAGAGCTCATCAAAATACATCTACACCTCAAAAATCAGCTGAACATCTGCAAGTATAGAGGAAAGAAAATCAAGAAAACCTTATCTTGATGAAATTTTCAAAGTCAAAGGACCATAACTCCACTGAAAGTAAGTCGATCTAAATGAAACTTGATCTGTGAGTCATCAATATACAACTACACCTAACATCAACTGAATATGTACAAGCATTGTGAAAAAAGTCCAGAGTACTGCAACTATGAAGGATGAATGCAAACATTTTCTGTACCATAGTGGTTCTCAAAACCATTTTTCCTCTTCAAACTCCTAGTATGGACCTGCTGTGACCCCAATAATCATGGTTTGAACCAATTTGAATCTTCATTACATTAT
Source organism: Ostrea edulis (assembly GCF_947568905.1). Taxonomy (NCBI): domain Eukaryota; kingdom Metazoa; phylum Mollusca; class Bivalvia; order Ostreida; family Ostreidae; genus Ostrea; species Ostrea edulis. The sequence continues at coordinate 7,141,252 of NC_079167.1, read as the reverse complement.
ACTATGTAAAGAAGATTCTGCTCTGGGGGTTCTTGAAAATATTTTTTGGAATCACACTTTTATTTATCTCCCCTTGGAAAGAGGTGCACTCATTCCATTGTACAAACATGAATCCATTTTAAACAAGGACACTTTGTGTTGAGTTTGGTTCTCAGTGGTTCGTAATAAGCTAGAGCTTTTCAATCAGGAAAGTTCACTTTAGCCATATACTTTATCCTGCTTAATGATGGTGATGTCTCTACGAGTGAAAACTTCTCAAATGGGACAGAACACAACAAACAAAAACTTTGTCCTGCTGTTCATGAAATAGTCTCACAAGAAAAGTTGTCTACTGAAAGATCAGCACTATCATATGCTATTACAAAACATTCAGTAAACAGAAAGAAAAATGTCATGGATTCATTAGCATAAATGGTTGGTAGGGGTGGGTTTATCTAAATTACCTTTAACAATGCTTGAACCTTCTTTGTGTAATTTTTTCCATGACTCTTGTTATATGTGAAAATATTCTGTTCAAAATTCAGATGTGTACACTATATATTGCTGCTTACCTCTGCCATGCTCCATCTCGTCTCGTCCTCTCTTTCTCCTGTCCTGATCATAGAAGTCATCTCTGAACGGTCTATGCCTATATTCAACATCACAACAATCACATCCTCATCAGTACATTACCACAGTAACAAAATTTTACATTTAGCTGCACAAAAAAATTTACAAGATGACTTGCATCAAGTCCCACTGTTTTTAAGTAGCTGCTGGCCTGATTGCATATTTAATGAATGGGAATATTCAACATGTGAATTTCTTAATTTTTACTTGCAACATCCTCCCACAGATCAACATTTCACACATGTATCTTGTTACATGTACATAATTTATATGTATCGTTGTGAAACTATGCTTGTGATGGCTGTTACATGTTTGAGGTATTCATCATAGTGAGTGAATATATGTTGTTTGTCAATACCATCTTCACAACAAACCAAGAAACTCTAAATAAGAAAATGATGCCAGCTGCAACACTTGTTCATTGGAAATACATGTATTTTATTTAACACAAAAATTAAACTCTTTGGGTGGGTGGGCTTGATGCAAGTTAATAGATTAAATAACATACCGTACATTGCTCGGTCAGCATCTTCACATACTTATCACTGCCGTCAATTACACATCGTTATAACAATGTCCAAATAGGAATAGTTCATTCACACAATATTTAGCAACAACTGGCTGTAATACATTTTTAGTCCAAAGAAAAAGTTCATTTCACTCATTAATTTTAGAACACCTGGCTGCAATAAATACTTAGTCCAAAGATGAATGTTCATTCACTTTTTTTTCATATATTAAAACACAATGGCTGATTTCTCTGGTCCATACAGAACTAAAGTGGTGAATCCTTTGAGATACATGTAGCTAGTTTTGTGGTGGATTAGTCCAGTTTTAGAGAGGGGCCACATAATGGGGATTAGTCCTTTAGAACTTTAGTGTGGCAGTCACATTTAGCATGCTTAGAGCCACTACAGTTCAAAACCATTTTGTTGTTGGCTAGAGGCACATAGCCATGCTACAAAATAGTCCACACATTTTATTCCAGAAATAATAACTGGAGCTTCTAAACCTGAAAAATCTTCAAACAAAATCAATCAGCTGTCATTTGTCCTCCACATACTTACCGCGCTCAAAAGTTTAATTTTACATGTTAATTTTTTGTACCTATGAAATTGTCCTACAATGTTACTACACAATTTTCCAAACGTCTCTAACCTAATGAAATCATGACGCCCCCGATAACCCCCACGAATTCTTCTTTCTGTTATCTCCGGATGTCCTCCTCCACTGCGCGCAGATTTACGAGCTTTTCTTGCAATGGATGAAAGATCCACATTTTCATCAGGAGGAAACATTTTACAGAGAGCCTCTCCACATCTTGGTTCCACTTCCTGAAAATAATATAAATTTTATCAAAGTGTAAAATTCCTTTATTACATAAATACTTCCTTGTGCAAAATTTGACACTCAGCACCAATTTGCAAGCATGTCAAATTGTCAGTGCTATACCCTGAAGGATTTACTTTTACATAAAATAGTAATACATCAACATCAATTACTTGAATCTAATAAAGATTCTACAGTACCAGTCTATACTATAGAAACAATCAGACTGAGTTAGTTAAATACCAGCCTATACTATAGAAACTATCAGACTGAGTTAATTAAATACCAGCCTATAATATAGAAACAATCAGACTGAATTAATTAAATACAATCAGACTGAATTAGTTAAATACCAGCCTATACTATAGAAACTATCAGACTGAGTTAATTAAATACCAGCCTATAATATAGAAACAATCAGACTGAATTAATTAAATACCAGCCTATAATATAGAAACAATCAGACTGAATTAATTAAATACAATCAGACTGAATTAATTAAATACCAGCCTATACTATAGAAACTATCAGACTGAATTAATTAAATACAATCAGACTGAATTAATTAAATACCAGCCTATACTATAGAAACTATCAGACTGAGTTAAATACCAGCCTATAATATAGAAACAATCAGACTGAATTAATTAACTACAATCAGACTGAATTAGTTAAATACCAGCCTATACTACAGAAACTATCAGACTGAATTAATTAAATACCAGCCTATAATATAGAAACTATCAGACTGAATTAATTAAATACAATCAGACTGAATTAATTAAATACCAGCCTATACTATAGAAAAATAAATCAAATGAGCTTACTTGTCCATCTCTTCCAATCTTTACTGGTTTGTTGTCATTCCATGCATTATGAAGATGTTGGGTCTTTGTGAAAGCAAGATCTTTCCTGATAAACATAAAAGATTACATTTTAAATATTTAGACATGGAATTTATTTAATTCATCTATTTATTAACAGGTCAAGTTTTCCTTTTTAAATCATACCTGTTGATCCAGTCAAGCTTAAAAACACCACTAAGTGCTCTTGCACTCAAACCAGGGGGCAGCACCCACCGAATTGGAGGATGGTCTTTTGTGGATTCATCAGCAATGCGTGCAAAACCTAAGAATATGCATAGAGTTTTCAAATTCATGCAATGTAATTCTAATTCAAATGTGCATAAATTTGAGCTTTTCTCAATTACCTTGAAACTTTCCACTTTCCCTGACAGAAAATACGAGTATCACATTATCACAACTCTGAAATTTGAAAAAAAAAAATCATGGCTTTCATCTTTTTGATACATGTGAACAGAGAGCAAAGTAGTATGTTATACTTCATAATTTGGTCCTAAAAAGAAAGTATATTCATATCAAGTAAATTTAAATTTGCTGAATTAGAACACTTTTCCCATAATCTGAAAGAATACCTCATAATAATGCATGCATTTTGTGTAAATGGCATGATTCAGCAGAATTTCCCTCCTGCTAGAAAATGAGACATTTTGTCACAAATTTTGGCTTAAGAGGTATACTATATTGTCATAATGGCTAACTTCATTTGAAAATATGAATGGTAATACATCAGTAATATTTCTTAATGCCATTTAGATTATAGCTGAGTAGCTCGGAGAGTTAGCATGCCAACTGCTGATCTGTACGTTGTGAGTTTGGGTTCAGCAGAGATTTTACCCCCCCCCCCCCCCTCTTCCCCGATTACTTTCTACTAAAACTACATTTTTTGACTAAATAAAGTAAATTTGAAACTTTTAAATTTCAAAATGTTGTACATATATTTCACTTTTCATCCATATCAATCAAATTTTTTCTGGTGTAGTATTCCTCCTTAAAAGGGTGAGTATTTTGAGAAAAATTTGATAAACACCCTGGTGTTTAAATTTGAATACTTCTTTTGGCATTTTATACCAACACCTTTCCCATACTTCCTTCTTTCTACTTGAAAGTCTATGATGTACAACATACGCAAAGTGCAGTCACTAACCTTGTAGGCATTGTTCAGACGGATTTCATTCTGGGGAGGTGTAGACCAGACACCCTTAGCTTTGGCTAGGGCCACATTTTCATGATTGTTGCTTTTGATCACAAAGTATCTTGCTCCACGGAAGATGTATTTCATCTTCGAACTCATTCCTGAGAAACAAAACAGAAAATAAAAATATTTTCTCCATGTCCCCCCCCCCCCTATAGTAACAGTATGTTGTTTCACTCACTTCTAACAGTGGAGTCCTCTGATTTTTCACTTTTGTTATCATCACTTTTGCCATCTTCTTCTTCTCCTTCCTCTTCCTCACTTTTCCCCTCACTCTTTCTATCCCACTCTATGGGAGAGATGTCTCTAGTTTTCCGCTTCTTTTTTTCAGGTACAGAATCTTCTCCTTCTCCATCCAAGTCTGTCCAATACAATTGCAAATTTGAGACACATACACACGTATCTAGTAAAAATATTGTTACCAATGAAAATCATGGATTAAAAATTCTTCTTCAAGTACATGTAGTAGTGTATTTTCCTCGCAATTGTAATCAACGGCAAAATGTTTAGAGAATTCATGATCATTAATGATGACAAGAAATTAAAAGTTCCTGTTTGATCATAAACCTGATTCTCCTGACTCGTCATTGTTTAAGCTTCCGTCACTGGAGCCTGCCTCACTGCGAGTGTCATAATCCTGAGCATCTATGGGCTCTGGGATGGGGCGTGGCTCTGTTGTCTCTCCTTCTTCCTGTGTTTTCTCACCTTCAGTGGACTCATTTTCTGTAATATATTAAGATTTAAGAATTCACACATACTGAACTTTAAATTTTTGCAGTTCAAATGCACCATTTACTGCAAATGACAAATTTTTCACTAGCAGTATATTTATGACTGATAAACTATAATTTGAAAAATATTTCAAAATGTTCCAGAGCAGCATAAATGCTCATTTCAGCAAAATAATAATTAAAAAATCCAAAGCATAAGGTATGATATCCCCTTCAATGTTCATTTTCATAGTTTTACAAATGAGACAAAGTTAAAAGAAATAATCAATACCTTCATCTTGTGAGATATTTTCAGTAGATACTTTCTTCTTTGGAGATTTGCTGACTTTTGGAGATTTCGCTACAATTCATATCAATGATTCTGAGTATAATGCTCTTCTTATTATTTTATGTTTCAATACTAACAGTTCAGTAGTACACAGTACACATACTAGTCTCACCAGTGTGTTACATTAGAGCTGTGTGACATTGTATACTAGCTATCAAAGGCAATTGTATTGCTATGCAACACAGGATCTCTGAGTGAAGGAAGTGGTTAGGAAAGGTTTCCTTCTACATAGTTCAAACTTAAGAAACCAAAATCTCGATATCTGTAGCTATTGTGGTATGCAAATTTACCAAATTTCAACTGAAGAACACATTGAAATTACAAGATTTCATAAAAGTTCTTGCCTTGATTGCAATATCAATAACTGCTGTATCAAGTAGTAAGTCTCAGTCAGTTTCTGAACGATACATATCCACCATGCTACAAGTATTAACAGGCAACCTGACTGGCTTTAATAATGTCACACTATGAATTTTTTGTATCTTGTGATAATTTCACATTCTGCTGAACAAGGTATTTATACAATTCAGATGTACTTCCCACCACCTGAACTTAATTATATTTATTCTCTTTATGAAACTTCAAAATAATTAGGTCCTCCATCCAACATTCAATTGAAGAAATTTACCCTCAGTTTCTCAAAGGATGATCTTTCAAAGTAAATATCAGATATGAACAAGTTTTATACTTAACAATTTGCACTGAATATTGCTTATTCAGGTGGTAATTGTCTTATTCATGTATAAAACTTAAAAGGTCACACCATCTTCTAAGTGTTACTTAAATGACAAAGAATGGCAACCAGAGTTTGGTTCCATGAAAATAAGTGTAACACAGTTGGTATAATTGAACGTCTGTGATGTACTATGTGATTTCATACTTGATATTGTAAGCATGACCTAATTTTCTACACCAGGCCTTGCAAATCCACTCGGCCTTGTGAACCAATAGATGATGACAACATGAAACAACTTACACACTATATTGCTTCCTTAAATTTTACAATCAGATTTTCTTTTTCTTTTTACGAGCAAAATTTTTCCCAAATGGAAGATTTCTTTTGCCTACATATTGTATTTCCAGACATTTTATCTACTGAACTTTCAAAATCAGCTTTATTTTGATCTCTGATTGACTGCAAAGCCACTGTGATAGATATACACCATGATATATATGTATGAAACAACATCTGTTTTACTTACTTTTTGTCTTGCTTGATTCCTTTGCCTTGGTCTTTGACACTGTTTTCTTTTTGGGCGATTCTTGTCTTGGTGGATCCTCGACTAACTTCTCCGTACTTTCACCGGCAACCTGTTGGTCCTGGTCAACATTTTCTATTACTGTGGCCCCCTTTTCCTCTTCTTCTTTTGCAGCCTTTGCCTTCAATTCTGCAGCACGCTGGGCTGCCAAACGTTTTGCTGTTGCAGATTGGGCTTTTTTCTTACTTTTTCTAGTACCTGGTGTTCCCATACGAGGCTTTTTCACTAAAAAAAATTCAGCAAATTGCAGTTTTCAAGAAAAAACCTTTCAGAACCCTGGCCTAGGTAAACCTTTTAGAACCCTGGCCTAGGTAGGTAGCTGGATTGTTTACTAGACCAAACTTCCAAAGATAAATATCAGTCATGTAATCAAATTACAATGAATTACATTTTTGTTTTTATATTTTATCATTTACAGCCTTTCACCCCTACTGTCATTTCATCTGCAAGTCAATTAAACCAAAAAAAAATACAGGTTTGATAGACTTTTCAATATGAATTTTTTTTGGAGCCCAAGTTTAATGTTACTGGACTCTTCAGTTCCTAATTTTGGTAATTGAAATGGTCAATAAGCAGCTATATCTTTCAATATTGTGAAAATCTTTAAAATCTCAAGTCAGTTTCATGCTCCAATGGAGCAGAGTACAAATGCATAAAAATACACACAATATAAAAGGGGTGGGGTGGTATACAGATCCATATGATTATACTGCATGTGGAAAGAAACTTCACTATTAAATGGTACTATGATCACGGCATGTTGTAACGGTATACCATTACTGTAATATACCTTCAACAGGCTTTTCTGGTTCTGGTTTTTCCTCTTCTACAATTTCTGCACTTAAATCATCATCTCCAGTGTGTCCTTCCAAAATGTCGTCCAACACATTAACTACACCATCACCTCCTTCATAAAATTATAAAATTAGTGTACATCATAAAAAAAAAAGAGGGGGGGGGTGGGGGTGTTATTTCCTACTTTGTGTTAAATTCTAATTAAGCTATTGTTACACTTTCCTTTACGAAAATACAATTCATTCGGGTATGATTTATCATTTAAAATCATCAAAACAACATAGTAAATACAAATATATAGTTGCTAACTTGCTATATTACCAGTACAAGGGAAGTTGTACTGTATTTCAATGTGGGCTCTAGATCATTGAGAGTTGAAAAAAGTCCAGGGGAGGGGGTAGGGTGTTCAGTATTGGATGAATAAGATATTACTAAACATTTGTGAAAATAAAATCAGCTGTCACAATTTAAGCAATCGACAGTTACACTATGCCCATGTGAAGCCACACACGGACGTTATGCCCCATTAGACCTGTCTTGTGTTAACTGTAGTTATTATTGTAATTTGTGTCTTTTTTTTTTTGATAGTTTTTTTGGGGTTTGTTTTCTTGATCTATTTTTGGTGTTGTGATAGTGTGAAAAATTTGTTTCAATAAATAGTTTTAATGAAAAAAAAAAAAAAAAAAAAAAAGAGAGAGGAGAAACAACAAGATTAAAAAAACACAAAGAAAGCAGCTCATTACATTTTAATGTTGACTTTTTATTTTGGGGCATGCAAGTTGATTTTTAGCGAGTACTAGTGGGTCCGCGACTGTTCAGCACCTGATGCGACTTTTCGGGAGTTTGGTGACGGCGGTTTGGTAGTTTGTTAACGACAGTTCAGGAGTTCATTATTGAAATTATTATAAAAGTAAGAGTTCATGTACTTAGAGGGGTGCACGACGGTTTGGGAGTTGCCATATGTCGCGCACCCGAACGGTTGTCACAGTTGATATGACTAATTCCCTTCAAGAAACAAAATGCATAAATATTTCTTTAAGATGTGTTATAATATAGCAGAGATATTTATTATTCAATGCATCAGAGGAATTTCGTGCTATGAAAGTTGCCGACATAATGGGATAAATGTTTACTGTTATCAGCAGACAGTGTGTCCGTAACCTTTGCAGAAAGGCTCATTATCAGCATGTAAAAAATAAATTTAAAATGTGACTATCAGCAAACAACTTAAGTATTGTTTCCTTCAAGCAGTCTACTCTTTCGAAAAATACTTTTTTGGGCGAAATAAAGACACTATAATATTGTTTCCTTGATTGTGTTTCACCCGTTATATGTATTAGAATTTTAACACTCAGAATTAATTCATAAATCCACAAAAATATCAAAATAGCACTGAAAGTAATGTTTGTCATGAATCTTGAATCAATCCTACATACATTATGAAAAGTGCATAATAAAAATACGCTAAAAATCATTTTAATGAAGTTTTAAATAGGCATAATGAAATTCAAAAGACAGGAACTACTTTTTGATCTTTGAGTGTATAAAGAAAATTGAACTTGATCAGATTATGTATTTATCTACCATCAGATAAATATGCAGTACTTAATAACAGTACATGTAATTATATTACAGAGAAAATAAAGGTTTGGATATGGTTGAAATAGAAAATCTAAGATGATTTCTGGGCATATTTGGATTTTCTTCTGTCTTACTCTGAGAGAAGAATGACATGACAGAAGACTGATGGGACGTCAATCTAATAACTGCAGTGCTCCTATAATTATCACCTTCTATTGGAGGGGGGGTCGAGAGGGAAGCCAATCTTCATTAAGGTGCTCCTATAATTATCGCTCACGCTCTCCCTTTGGGTAATCTTTGATGTTATGAGAAATTATGAGACATATCATAATTCCAGGCTTTCAAGTAGTGATGAAACGATTGTCGCCGATGATCGATTGTCGGTTGTTCAGAGACCTACGATGCTACTAATCGATTACAAAATAAAAGTCGCCGACATCGTTGACCAAACAAAATCCGGAAATCACTTCAACTTTGTTCAAATTTTATTTTCTGTATGTCAAACCCGATCAAAAATAAGCAAACAAAATGCCGGGAGATATGAAGGACGGTAACAACAATGACATTCAACAGTCAAATAAAGGAGCCTATCTCTGATATCTTTGATACACTGAGATTATAGATAAATTCCATCACTTGATATATTGGAATCCTGATTTATTTACCTGTGAACAAATGAAACAAAAAAGAATTCAAATGTTGTTTCCATACATTTAATGATTCTGTTACATCTAATTTGAGGGAAAACACTTAAATGCCAATTCCGATTATAATCGATTATTAATCGATTACTTGTGTCCGATTATTGCCGATAATCGATTATGGTTTTTGGTCTGATTGCCCATCACTACTTTCAAGCGACATTTTGCAAAAAGTAAGGGCCATTTTTAGGACAAAATTATAAAAAAATAAGGGCCTTTTTTAGACAAAAATAAGGATTAAATTTACAAATCAATAGGAAAAAAAAAATGTTTTACTCACCAATTGCAAGAGCAATAATACAAAAACTAATTACCCACTCAGAAGATCATACCAGTGGTCATCAACAGCCATATTCGGCATTCAGCACAAACCATGATATATTTCAGGTGGACTCCCATGGCTCACAATCAATGCCGAATATAGCTGATGAAAATGTAGGAATTTCAACCAAAAATTAGGGCTTTTTTAGCGGTCCTCCTAAACAGAGTACGATAGAGTACTTTAGAGTACGCTAGTAAAATTTCATAATTCAATGCAATTTAACTGCTGTTCGTAGATGTTCTTACTTTAGTTTAACCTAATAAATGTATATCTGGAATATATTGTGTTTGTTTTCATTATTTTAGGAATTATTGTAAGTTAAAGTTTACCGTTTGATTCCGATCCCGATCAAATTTAATACTTTTTCAAAACAAACTACTAATAATCGGGATCCCGTAAATCTTCAATACATTTAATGTTTTCTGGTCAAAATATCGCTAAAATACCAAATACTTTTGACAAATATTGCACTTTTATTTTATAATCATCTTTATTTAAGTGGTATACATACAAATAAACAATTGAATTGCATTAAATATTGAAATTTTACTAGCGTACTCTAACGTACTCTGTTTAGTAGTACCCCTTTTTTAGGATTCTAAAGCTCAAATAAGGAAAATAAGGGCTGTTGTAGGAAAATAAGGCCCGCTTGAAAGCCTGTAATTCAAAACATCAAAAATAATTTACATAAATAAATTTTAAAACAGAGAAATAACACTAAATATAAAATTTATTTGCCAGCTCCCGAATTTGTCGTGCCCGAAACGTCGCGCATCCGAACTGTTGTCATCAAACTCTAGAACTGTCGGTCCCAAAATCCCACATCGTCGTATATGCCAAGTCCCGAACCGTCGCGCACCCCCCATGGGCAGGACAAAGTAACACAAATCTGGACCCCTAATTATCGTATGCCAAACGAACATCTTGTCTATATTTTGTATTTCACTGCCCTTAAACAACCATTCATTAAAAAAAAATGGAAAACTATAGGCCTATACGAAACATTAAGGAAATCAACTCCATTGTCATACAATGTCGATTCAATGTGCGAAATAATCGTTGAAACAAGAGGGACCCAAGCGCTCTGAATTTAATCCCTAATATTTTACCAAACTAATTTCTATTAAACTATATTACCTGAGGTATCATTTGATTCAGCACTCATTGTGCTTTTGGACATATATTATGCACAAAAGACCTTTATTTTTTTTTCACACTGCCCAGCCTCATAAAAGAAAAACACAATATCCAAGATGGCGGCGAACATGAAACAAGTTAATTCGTTCGAATTTATTTCGTACGATGCAATACACCCAAACAACATCCAGTCGATCAAATGTTACATGTAAGATATCATATTCGTTCGTCCATGACATATCTAATCCAAGATCAAGCAAGCACCCCATTGCGATATGACATATAGCACTATATATAAAACTGTCCTGTTGCACAAGTCAACTGCACTCCCTTTAAATTGTGGGAGAATATGTCATTTGCATCAAATGATTTAATAACACAAGATATTGTGTTACAAATGGTGTGTGTATTTCATGACAAAACAAGGCTGCACAGTAAAAGTAGTATGGTCAAAATGGAGAAGTCACAAGAATGAGCTTTCTGCTTTGTTACTGTATCAGTATTGTATCAGGAAGGGAGAAAATGCAACGGATTAGACCGGGATTCGAACCCGGGCCCCCTGAATCTCTAGTCAGGTGCTTTACCAACTGAGCTAACTGGCCACCGGTGATTGAACCCGGCTGACCGCTACATTCCTCCTTCCTTAAATGTCTTCACACCTGAAGACATCAACCCAGGATCTTTATCCCCTGGCAGGCATTTTCACCTGTCAGTTCCAGGGGCTGGTCTACGGCACCAAATGTAACAGGAAGGGAGAAAATGCAATGGATCAGACCGGGATTCGAACTCGGGCCCCCTGAATCTCTAGTCAGGTGCTCTACCAACTGAGCTAACTGCAGGCCACCGGCGATCGAACCCGGCTGACCGCTACAGTATAGTATAGGAGAGATGAGAAAATCTGTGACTGGACCGGGAATCAAACCCAGGACACCTGCATTACTAGTCAGGTGCTCTAACCACTGAGCTATCCATGGTCTGTGTAACCCTTATTACTACATTCCTCCCTCCTTAACTTGTCTTTGCCCTCGAAGACACACAACTCGGGTTCTTTTCACCCCTGACAGGACAATCTGCAGTGCAGTGGTGATCAACGGCACCAAATGTAGGATATGGGAGAGAGGAGAAAATCTTTGGCTGGACCGGGAATTGAACCTGGGACCCCTGCATTACTAGTCAGGTGCTCTAACCAATGAGCAACCCAGGCCGATATCCACGGTCCATATAGCCTATAGCCCTAAGCACCTGACTAGTTCGATTCCCGGTCCTCTCCTATACTACACCTGACTAGTTCGATTCCCGGTCCTCTCCTATACTACACCTGACTAGTTCGATTCCCGGTCCTCTCCTTACTACACCTGACTGTTCGATTCTCCTCTCCTATACTACATTTGGTGTTGACAACCCCTGGATTTACAGGTGAATCTCTTGAGGCAAAAAGAACCTGGGTTGTGTGTGTCTTCGAGGGTGAAGACAAATTAAGGAGGGAAGAATGTAGTAGTTAGGGCTATACAGACTGTGGATATCGGCCTGGGTAGCTCAGTGGTTAGAGCACCTGACTAGTAATGCATGGGTCCAGGGCTGGATTCCCGGTCCAGCCAAAAAGATTTTCTCTTCTCTCTCCTTTATATACTACTAAAGAATTTGACAATACTTGCGATAAAATAAGAATGACATGGGCATAAAACAACCCAGATTCTTTTTGCCCCTGGCACTGGACAACCTGCAGTGCAGAGGTGGTCAACAGCATCAAATGTAGTATATACTCTGGAGAGAGGAGAAAATCTTTGGCTGGATCGGGAATCTCAACATTGTGATCTTTCTTTGTACCAAGTTTCATCAAAATCTCACAAAGGGGAAAAAAAATAAATAAAAAATATCTCACAAAGGGTTTAATAATAATAATATTTATTTATATAGCGCCCTATATGACTATAAATAACCACTCTAAAGCGCTGCACACAATAAAAATGATACAGCATGTATAAAAGTAGTAAAAGGAAATTATAATAGCATTAAGACAGATAATATCAAAACAATGCTAGCAAAACATCAATAATGTGAAGTAAAAATACTAAACTCTAAAACATGATGTGCATGAAGAAAGTTCCACGCCATACAATCAAATGATATAAAATACAATAGTTGAAATAATTATACTTGAAAAAGTCATGTTAAAGAAACCATAAAGATTTAACCACCTATATTATTATTATGTTTATTCAGGCAAAGCATCAGATAAATTACAAATCTTAATCATATACATTGTAATATACATTAATAATGTCAATTAGGGATCACAAATGAATTTTTGGCACATTGCTATCATATGTACGCAATAGCACTCCAGATATTATCACAGCTATAGCCACCAACAACATCATTATCAAAATACATGCTTATCACTGTGCAGGTCTTATCACAGACAATATAAATTATATGCCTTAAATAAATCTTTGCCTAGGATAACCCATGAAAGCAATTTATAAATCTTGCTTATTTCCAATGGGGTCCTTATAGATGTTATAAGTTAATTATAGATTATGTATGACTAAGACAGCTTAGACAAAAATAAGATTGAGCATTAGATGATTTTCCCAAATTAAGTAAAATTATGTACATTGATTGATACAAAATATTTTTAAAAATACACCATAAAAAACATTATATAAAAATGCTTTCTTCCCTCCTACTAGCTTAATTCTTCTGCAAGATGCAACTTGACAGCAGACTTAAAACTAGCTCTATTAGCTATATTTTTTACTTTCAAAGGAAGAAAATTCCAGTTTAAAATGGCATGATAATAAAAATTTGAACTATTGTAGGCCCTAACCCTGAGGAACGAATATGATCATTAAAATTGGAGGCTCACCTAGTAGCATTATAATTTCTGTCAAATTTCTCATGTAAATAATTTGGTGCAAGACCATGGTTGATGTTAAAGACATGGTTGAGTCTTAATTGTTTGATACAATCTGCTACACAGTGTTTTATTGAATCTAAAATACCACAATTTATACTAGTTCTGGGGTTCAGATTTAAGATGAATCTTATTGTTTTTTTTTAAAGAATTTGTAGCTTTTTCTTCAAGGATTTAGATAAGCTTTCATACCATGCAGAAGAGCAATAGTCAAAGTAGCACTGAATAAGTGCAGAAGATAATGTTAACCTTGACCTTTTATTCAATCACTTTCCATTTCTATAAAGAAACTTAAGTCTGGAGTTGACCTTGGACACAATCTCATCCACTATGAGATGACATTGTAAAAATTTATCAATTGTTGTTCCCAGATATTTGACGAACTCACTAGATTTAATATAATACTAATAATATGCAGAGTTGAGTTGCGAAGACAAAGTATTTTGAATAGAAAAAAACCAAGTCCAAGAGCCATAACTCCTTTAAAAACATTGGACAGCATTCCCCTTGCAGTATGCACACCTCCACATTGTGATCTTTCTTTGTACCAAGTTTCATCCACCCCCCCCCCCCCCCCCAAGGGGTTTAGGAGTTGCGAATACAAGGTACTTGCATAAAATAAATCTAAGTCCAAGGACCCTAACTCCTTCAAAAATAGTGGTGCAACATTCCCCTTGTAACATGCACATCTCCACATTGTGATCTTTCTTTGTACCAAGTTTCATCAAAATCCCACAAAGGGTTTAGGAGGAGTTGCAAAGACAGGGTATTTTGAATAGAAAAAAACCCCAAGTCCAAGAGTTGTAACTCTTTTAAAAAACATTGGACAGCATTCTCCTTGTAACATGCACATCTCCACATTATGATCTTTCTATGTACCAAGTTTCAACAAAATCCCCTAAATGGTTTAGGAGGAGTTGCAAAGACAATGTTAAAGGGACAGATGGATGACAGCAGTATAGCATAATACACCCGCATTTTTATGCAGGCGTATAAAAATTAAGTCCAAGGGCCACAACTCCTTTAAAAAACATTGGACAGCATTCCCCTTGCAATATGCACAGCTCCACATTGTGATCTTTCTTTGTACCAAGTTTAATCAAAATCCCCCAATGGGTTTAGGAGGAGTTGTGAAGACAAAGTTAAGGGAAAGATGGACGACAGCAGTATAGCATAATACGCTCGCATTTTTATGTGGGCGTATAAAAACCATGGGGAACTACACATTTATTCAAGGTACTATATTCTTACCACTGACACTAAATTCAAACTAGAATTGTATTAACAGAAATGGTCGAAGGAACATGGGCACGATTTTGATTTAATATTAAAAAAAAATTCTAGTAAACAGAGAACCTTGGAGATTCCAAATAATTATTATAATATGAATATGAATAATTGCTCTGATGACGACCGCCCTTTTATGGTAAAAACTGGTCAACCAAATAAAGTGATCATGCATAATGGGCATTCTGATGATGTGTTGGTAATGTGGTTTCCTTTGTTAAAAATATTATAATTATATCCTCTCAATCTTGTGTCTATACAAAAGAAATTTGTTTATATATCCGACTCTTTATACCTTAGAAACAAAGGATTACCATGTAAAACAGTATGTATTTTATATTGCATTGTGCCTTGCTAACAACACTTACATGTGCATCAATTAAGAAGTGAATTTTAAGTAAAATTAAAAAGTGTGTAAACTGTTTGAGTATACTGTACTAATTATTAATGATAGTTCACATATTAATCAAACTAATGAATTTTCATCCATTTATATCCCGTTTTATTCAATTTAATGGATGAACATTAATTTTTGTAATCTCGATCCCTATCGCACTTTATTCAAAGAAAGTAATCCAGTTTCTTACCCTGGGCCTACAAAACATAAATATATATGTATACAATCAAACATCATAATCACATATT
Organism: Ostrea edulis; assembly: GCF_947568905.1. NCBI lineage: Eukaryota > Metazoa > Mollusca > Bivalvia > Ostreida > Ostreidae > Ostrea > Ostrea edulis. The sequence goes on along the minus strand of NC_079167.1, from coordinate 7,125,556 downwards.
ACTTCAACACTGTTTTACAAATTTTTCAATGTGATCTAAATGAAAGGGGGGGGGGGTGGAGAGATAATGAGAACACTATACTAATGTACATACAGTTTTTATTCAATAGGCTTTTATCGCTGCATCATTTCATGACATCATAACTTATGATGAAAATTTCTGTCTTGTTTTCAATGCTTATGTTCATAAGTCATAATCATCTGTTGAGAGAAAATTTCTTCCCACGTATCAAAGCACAAGGAAATTCATGTAATCAGTTCTCGAGAACAATTCCCAATTTACAGTAATGGTTCCTTTAATCACAACATCCTACAATGATCAAGATACCTTGAACTATTTACATTTGTTTATTACAATGTAATCTTCCATGCGAATCAAGCTATCCTGAATACTATAATTATACATTTTGATGAATTTTTCAAATACTGGAAATGGTTACCGACAGTAGAATGCTCCGCTGCCAATTACTATGGCATATACTACATCTGAAATGGCTTTATAACATGTTTAACAAAAAAATAATGTATGAGGAATTCATCCTTTTGCTGAAGTTGTATGGTTGCCCTATATAGCCCAATTTCTGAACTCATTCATATTTATATGCTGGTCTTTAGATGGACATATTATGGTACAATGAATGTCTGTACATTGGTACGTCTGTCCATTCGGGGTTTTCTGTTTCTATTTTCATTTCTCCGTCACACATCGAGCTGAAACTTGCTATGTAAGCTTTGTGGGCCACTCTGGATCATGTTGCAGTTTTGAGCAATTTCGACCTCTTGCTGGAGTTTTGCCCCTTTATTTGAAAATTAATGTTATCAATCTCTCACCAGAGGGCGTTATGCTACGCTCCACAACACCTCTGTTATCGTCTAATTTACAAGAATTTTGTAAAACAGAGCGTCTTTGAAAATAAAATAAATCTGCATCATTTTCATAAATAAAACATACATTTATGAGTTAAAAACACATTGGTAGGTATCGAAACGCTGTATTACGTTAGTGCAACCTCCATATTTATGGAACTATTTTGTCTTGTCAAATGTATTATTTCACTTTCACTTCGTAACTATGGACTCTACATTAAAAAAAGCTAGCGAGATTATAATGATGAAAATCTGACATTGCACAAAGAACAGAAATGTGCCTTTCTGTTGGAGTCAAAGACGTCATTTTGTCCGTGCGAGATCATGTGGTTAGCCGAACTATTTATCAGACGATAACAGAGGTGAAAGTGAAGCTTGCGTAGCGCGCCCTCTGGTGAGAGAATGTAATGTTAAATGGAGGGTACATAATTTGTCTGGCAAACTCTTCCCGCAATTTTCAAGCAAGGATCATCTTGTTTTACAGAGTGTTTGTATGGATATTGAAGATGTGCATGTGGCACAGATTTGATTTCCTTCAATTTTTGAGAAAATTACAGGTTGTTGAACTTTGCCAGTTTTGCAATCTAATTAAAATTAGATGTTAGATCCGCTCACATACTCGCTAAGTTTGTGTGGCGAGTATGTGAGCGGATCTAACATCTAATTTTAATTAGACACACTACATAGAGAGTACTTGATTTTTTCTAATTCCTTCACAGTTTTCAAGTGGGAATTAACCATCTTATTTTACAGAGTGTTTGTATGGGTATTTGAGGTATGCATGTGGCACGGATTTGATTTCCTTCAATTTTTGAGAAAATAACACATTGTTGAACTTGCTCAATTTTGAGGAAATGTTACATAGATAGTACATGATTTGTCCGTCTTTCCTCCCACAATTTTCTAGTGAGGATCATATTTTACAGAGTAGTTGTACGAGTATGGAAGATGTGTATGTGGCACTAAGTAGGATTTTGATTTTCTTCAAATTTTGAGAAAATTACAGGTTGTTGAACATAGTCTGTTTTGAGGAAATATTATATTAAAAATAAAAAAATCAATATATGCACCCAGGGGTGCATAAGCCGAGTTGCATGGGGTACATTGTAAAGTCAGGAATGATGTGGCATATTTATAATTGTGAAGAACTAATTTCAGTTTTAAACTTTTCAAGTTACTGTCCAGAAACCATATTTGTCTGAAGTTTTCAATCTATTTTTGGTCACTGTGACCTTGACCTTTGTTCTCCAAAATCAATAGGGGCCTTGCTTTGCTGGTATCCAACAATATAACCAAGTTTCATTTGATTCAAATTAAAAAAATTCAAGTTATTCTCCGGAAACTAATTTTTTTTGGAATTTTAAATCTATTTTCGGTCACGGTGACCTTGACCTTTGTTCTCCAAAATCAATAGGGGTCTTCCTTACCTGGTACCCAACAATATATCAAAGTTTCATTTGATTCAGATTTAAACTTTCTGAGTTATCATCCGGAAACCAAATTTTTCTGAAATTTTCATTTTATTTTCGGTCACTGTGACCTTGACCTTTGACAATTTTTCTCCAAAATCAATAGGGGTCTTCCTTACCTGGTACCCAACAATATATCAAAGTTTCATTTGATTAGATTGTAAACTTTTCGAGTTATCATCCAGAAACCAATTGTTGACGCCCAACCGCCTGCATCACCAAACCAATAGCCGAGTTCAACTTCGTTGCAACTCGGCTAATAAAGGGCATGGTTTGTCCTTTTAACCCCTCTCACAGTTTTGAAGGTAGGGCCTTTGTAAATGTGCATAGTGAAAGGACTTTGATTCTCAACATGTTTTAATTTTCTTTGATGTTTAAACTATTTACAGGCTTTTAAACTTGGTCAAATATTTTACACGCAGAACTTTTGGTATGTTTATATACCTTCTGTCACAGTTTTTAAGCTAGGACTTTTTATTCATACGATGCAAAAGAAAGAAAGACCTTCAGTAAAGTTTTACAACTCATGGCCTATACCATATCCCGTTTTTTCCCCATGGGTCTAAAATTTGGCGATTTGCTGGACCAAAGGTATGCTAATAATTTAGTGGAATAAATTTTGGCAGAGAAGGAATTTTATCTCTTGCAAATACAAGTTGCAATTGGGTGCATATCTGGCAAGTGAAATTTTGGCGGAAAGCTATCTAACCACTGAAATAAGCCAAATTTATTGTCCCACGGAAAAAACCGGCTATAAGGCATAAGCTTGTGACAGGTGTATCAGGTACCGTTTTCCATACTCTTGTTATAAATACAAACTCCAATATCAGATTTATTTTCAATACTTTATTCATGAACATTCAACATTAAGAGAGAGAGAGATCAATGCTAAATACAAGTAAATACAATAAGACTATCATTGTAAATGGTGAACCAGACAAAACAGTGGTTTCATTATTGTTTGCTGTGTATCAATTTCTGTTCTTTTAGTGGATGTGTATGATTTAAAGTGGTAAATTTTGCTCCTATGGAGAGAGCGTAAGTTATTTTTTTTAGCAATAAGATTACACATCCCTTATTTTTTTTTCTGAATCCTTGAAATTTGATGCTCAGCATATAAAATAATGAAACCACAAATTAAAATGCAATAGAGAGATGCTAATTACAAAATAATTCTTCACCCAAAGGGACATACACCAGTATGATTATGTATGTGACCAATACACCCTTTTTCAATAAAACAAGTGCAAAATTTTATTCTAAGCATGGACATACAATAGCAAAAATATTCAGACAATTAACTGTAAGATCTTGGACACCTAAAATATGACCTACATTATACATATCTATATTTATCACAGAAACTTTATGTAAGCTACTAGTATATGCATCTGTTAGACATTGATAAATTCAGGTCTAATAACTGAATTCTTTTGGAATACTTACCCTCAATATATCAGTAGAATAAAGATTTAAAGTCAGTCTGGATAGTTTACTCTCATATACTTACCTTATAATCCATGTGCAAGAATTCTTCACGTAAGATTTTGCCCTGTCAAATTTTAAACATTGTTTAGTCTCAGACCCATCCGTTTTCTTTCATTTTATACATGCACTAACCAAAGACTAATGTGAATTCACTAAGAAATCTGCACTATTTCTGACTTGAAATTAAAGAATCGACATTTAGAGTGTTTCTATAGATTAAAAAATGAATAGTCCTGTGTGAAGTGTCTGACAATTTTGGTCTGTTTTTGAAAATTTAACCAGCATATATCTATATAAATAGTGTTATAATTTGCATACTATGCCAAAATAGTAGTCGGGGTTTGACCCATGGTGCACAACCGGGAGGTAAGTGCATTGTGGGTCAAATTCTGACTACTAATTTGGTATAGTACATGAAAATCATGAATAACACTATTGTTATTATCATGCTGACTGTCCATATTTATTTTTTTTCAAAATGTAGATAAAGATTAAAAGTTTCAATGAAGCAAAGGGAGATCACTCTGATTGTATTTCCAATGTTGAGTGATGCAGACATTTCAAATGTGGTATTGATTAGTTTGTTATTGACCATGGAAAATGGATGATAATGCATTTTTGTGGTAATAAAATATCTGGACAATTAGTTTTCTCTATAATGATTATATTTGTTAGTGGTAAACTTTAGTTTATTTATATAATTTATGCAGTGGCGTAATGGATGGTGTTTGTTTATATATAGCAAGCATATGGCCTTGGATAAATGGATTTATATTACATTTTTTGTATTTGTGAAAAGTTTAGAGAAGATAAACAAATAGTGAATATCGTGCACATTTATAAATAACCATGCACTTAGTGAAAATAGTAAGGGTATAGCTCTGTTTTTCCAATAATGCTGTGAGGAGGGGACATAGCCTATTATACAGTGCATTAATGGATGAAGATCAATTAGTAGTGAAAATGCTGGAAAGAATGAGAAATGACGAGGTTAAGAATGTGGTAATGAAATATTCCATAATAAAGAAGTATGCAGCACTGCGTGTCGAGTCTCTAGGAAGTAAAGGTCAGAATATTGGTGATATCCACAGAATTTCACAGTGTTGTAGGAAATTGGGATATCTGATTATTGAATGTAAGAAATTAAATTTGACTGCAATAATCAACTTAGATACACTTGTGTCCCCACAGCATTTTGACTTGGTTGTTTCTGCAGCTAAATCCATGTCTATTGATATTTAGAAAGTCCTACTGCTTCACTTGAAAGTTTCATGGGTAACATCATTGGACATATTATACAGATTAAGACAGGAGAAGCACTTAGGATCCAATAATGAAAAGAGAAACCAGGCGGCTAGTGATTTCCAAAAACTGTTTGAATCCGAGTGGAACTATAGAGTCAATGCTGTATGTACAAAGAGAAAAAATACACTGAATAGAAAGAGAGTGCAAGCAATTCCACTGACGGAGGATCTGAAAACATTTCGTGACTATATAATCTTGAAGATGCAACAAACATCTATCTTGCTGAAGACAACATAGATGGCATGTGACTAGGTGATGTTGGCAAAATTAACAATATCCAGACTTATACTCTTCAACAAGAGAAGAAGAGCTGAGGTTAAAGACTTGAAAGTTGCTGACTACCAATCTCGTCCTGACTGGAGGAAAGAACAGAGTGGGGAGTTTGAAATGGCTTTGTCATCAGCTGATAAAATTTTGGCCAACAAGTAAATTCCTTTTGCCCTATATTTAACTTACATGTACTTAAAGAAAGTTGGGGACATTTCAATATAAGTGAAAGATTCTCGATGGGACGTGAAGCAACAAGGAAACATACTACCCTAGACCAATATTGGGATAGAATAGGTGTTCATTTTTACAGGAAGATATGGAGAGAAAATCTAATGCTATCTTCTCCTCAAGAACTACAAGCCTACAAGTATGTTCATGTTGTGAAGTTCAGGTTTATTCAAATGATAATCCCAGAGGCAGGGGTATTGGCTGCTGGTGTGATTTTCTTTGTCCAGGCAACATGTTTAACTTTGGTTGGTCACATGACAATTTGGATGCTTAAATAACGAGTTCAAATTATGACAATTGTCAGGACATGTGACATACATTGAACAATAGATCTGTAATGCAATACAATTTCTTTCAGATTTTACATTGCAAATTAAATTTTACATTTTCAGTCAAGAAGAAAGCAGCAGATTTAGCTAAGAAATGTCAGAAGCAGCTTAATGATGGTGTATCCCTGGACGACATTATTAAAGACTGCAAATCCAGTGGATCCCAGAAACGAGATGCTCATGGAAAATTGGATAAAGCTTTGTTAGAATTAGAGGAGGACCGTGGAGTTACCAGGCCACATGCATCTACTTGTTTAAAAACATCAACTGATGATGAAGAGCAGGCCAATCCCATGAAAAATAAAAAGACAAAGGGTGATACAGACAAAAAAAAAGAAAATTTGTAGTAAGAAACCATCAAAGGAAACAACAAATTCCAAGCCAAAAAGAAGACGACTAAAAGTCCTGTGTGTTTACTGACGAGGAAATGTATGGAGCGCCAAATTAACATAAACTCAAATAATTGAAGATATCTTCAATTATTTGAAGATATCATCAATTCAATTATTGCTCTCTTTAATTGAATTAATGCACGCATTAAATCAATTATTGCTCTCATCAAATGAATTAATGCACGCTTCAATTCAATTATTGCTCTCATCAATTGAGTTAATGTGTGCATCAATTGAATTAATGAGAGCAATAATTGATTTAATGCACGCATTAATTCAATTATTGCTCTCTTCAATTCAATTGATGCTCGCATTAATTCAATTAATGAGAGCAATAATAGATTTGATGCGCTCATTAATTCAATTATTGTTCTCTTCAATTCATTTGATGAGAGCATCAATTTCGTAGAAATATTGCTCGCAATAATTGATTTAGAGCTCGGTATAAATAATTTGATGATCTCTTTAATTCAATTGAAGATATCTTTAAATCATTTACAATGCTTTTGTATAAGGAATTAATGCGCACATCAATTCTTTAAAAGAGAGCAACAATTCAATTAAAGATATCATTAATTCAATTGTGGATATGTTGAATTGAAGATATCTTTAATTATATAGTTGCTCTCTCTAAAAGAATTATTGCTCTCTTCAAATGAATTAAAGATATCATTAATTCAATTGAAGAGAGCAATAATTGAATTAATGCGTGCATTAAATCAATTATTGCTCTCATCAAATGAATTAATGCGCACATCAATTCAATTAATGCTCTCATCAATTGATTTAATGCGCGCATTATATCAATTATTGCTCTCTTCAATTGAATTGTAATAATAATAATAATAATAATAAGGCCTTTATTTATCCAGGATTACATATTTAGCGATAACGCTAGTTTTCAATATGGTCCTGCATATAACATACATACAGACAGATATTAGTAAAATAAACACAGATTAAAAGAAGTAGAATACATATAAACTTAAGAAATAATTATGAATGTAAGATAAATAGAATACAAAATTGTAGCGCGCATCAATTCAATTGTTGATATCATTAATTTATTTGAAGAGATCATTAATTCAATTAAAGTGCACATCAAATCAGCTGAAGAATTAATGCTCTCATCAATTCAATTAATGCGCGCAATAATTCAGAATTAAAGATATCATTAATTATTTGAAGAGATCTTTAATTCAATTGTTGCGCGCATCAAATGAATTGATGATATCTTCAAATAATTGAAGATATCTTCAATTATTTGAGTTTATGTTAATTTGGCGCTCCATAGAAATGGCAGGATCATGTGGTCTTGGTTTGAGAAGAAGCGATTCAAATATGCTGCCTTTGGATAGTACCAAACTAGATGCTGTTATAGGTAAGAAATCAGTAAGAATGTCTTGTAAACCAACTCTGAGTCATATGTGCAAGGTTTTTTTGTGAAATTAGGAACATTACCTATATGAAGTAACAAATATTAATGACCACACTGATGGATGCTTGTACTGGAATAAGTCACAAACAAATTTTGCACTGTTGATTTGCAAAGAATTGCTACAGATTTATAGTAATCTAGACATAACTTCAATTGATAGGAGGTAAGTTGTTCAGCATCTAAGCTCAGTGCTTACTGTCACCACATGTATTTCCACTTTCACTATCGTGTTTCTGGTTAAGCGCCATCTTTCTCAGGGTCTAAGGTAACATGTTCTTTGTTTATTGATTATGCTTAACCAGATCTTTTGGTTTAAAGACTATAGAAATCTAAGAAAATTCAAACTCCTATCATTCAAATATCAAACCTAGTAAATTCCCCCCCCCCCCCCCCCCAAAAAATAATCCCTACTTGATGCTTTTCAATACTATTGGTACTTTTGATTATATCCATCCTCACCTTTTTCTTCCCTTCTCTTTTGGTGTTACTGTAGTATTATATTAATTTGTTTACTTTTCAGGTTATATCAGATACTATGCTTGTAGTGTATTATTATGAATGATAATGTAAAGGGACATATATGTATTTGGTTAATCATTGCTTAAGAGTATAGTATAGAGTTACGGCTCTTTGTACATCCGGGGATGGGAAGTTAGTTTAAGAGTGTAGGCGCCAAAGTGTGCATGTGTGCATGTATGATGTGGAATAAACTATGAACTGTTATATGGTGTAGTTCTTCAATGCTGTTAAAAACAAATGGGAAGAACCTAATCCAGGCCAGTTCAACACTGCAGTGACAAACAAAATCACAAATGCACGAAAAAGACGAAATAAACATCCCTCATTAAAGTGTACAAGGGTTAGTCAAAAATAACTGAGAGTTGTTGAACAAAAATTGAAATATTACTGGTTTAAATCATTTCTAAACATAATCCTTCAATATAACCCTTTGCTGATCTAAAGATAAATATGCATCTCCGTGGTAATTTGAAGTATTAACCCTTTACTAAGAAACTGCAGTTGTTCATGGCAGCTTAAATTAGATCTCTAAATCTCAAGTTAGCTTTTCTGATCAAAAGTTGTTAGTTGTCCATTTGCGTTGTTGTTGCTGTATTCATTTTTGTAAACTTTTCATATTTTCAACTTCTTCTCAAGTACCACATGGCCAACTTCAACTAAAATTGGCACAAAGCATCATTGCATGAAGGAGATTCAAATTTGTTCAAATGAAGGTCCACGCCCTCTTCCAAGGGGAGGTAATTAGGAAAAAATGAAAATAGGATGATTGTTTTAAAAAATCTTCTTGTTCCTTATGGCAAAACAAATTCAATGGTACATTGTGGATTGACCCAAAGGATTATTCCTGACCCGCCCTTTCAGAAGTAGTCAAATATTTTGAAAAGTATTGAGTTCTCCATATATTTTCTTGTGCTTTGTGACAAGACAAGCTCAAGAGTTCATAGTGGATAGGTCTCAGAGGATCTTCACCTAGTTTTCTTGGGAGTTGTCAAATATCTTGAAAGCTATTGAAATTTCTTCCTAAATCCAGTTTTTTTTTATGATTCCAGTCCAGCTCAGGTGAGCAGTGTGGCCTATGGACCTCTTGTTTTTAATACTCTCACTTATTTTTGACTGTCCCTGTAAAAAAGGTGTAAAAAGTACTTAACAGAAAAGTACAGAGAGTACAAACAAATCCAATGTTGTAAAGATGTACCTGTAGAAGCATTGTGATGGAGTGATGTGTAGTTCTGGATATTGTGCTGAGTGGATGTAATTGTTCTTTTAACTCATGTTTCTATCTTTCATTCCCTGGATTTTCAATGTGAACAAAAACTAAGTTTGCTTTGATAAGTGGTTTGGAAATTGAAATGTACAGACATATTCAAGGTATGTACAATACTTTTAATTAATATAGTTTAACATATTTAATGTTCTGTCAGCTTAACATTGACACATTGATAAGAATTAATATTCAACATTTAATTTAAGTAGACATTGATTTACAGTTTATTTATTAACAATTTATATTATTGAAAACTCTCAGAGTGCATGGTCAGAGAGACGCTGTAGTGTATTCACATGTAGTTTAGGTGTATTTATGTATTAGCTGCACTGTAGATGGATGTATTAAAAAGATGATGTAACTAATTGACAAAACCATGGAAAAGTTCCCAGACACCAACATTGTCATCTCCCTAGCGACACCAAGGAAGGACAGTGAGGATTGGAATGCCAAAGGCGAACTTATAAATGCATTATTAAGATTACTAAAAGTACAGGGGTTTTCTTGTGTAGGCGTGCTACGAGGAGATCAAATTTCAGAGCACAATAAGTTGTGTACATGTAAAACTGAAAATGCAAAATTAAGTGCACATCATATATCACTTTACAAGGAAACATTGATAGTTGCATTTATTGACAACATTTTGCATGTAATAACTTTATACTTGTCTAATCAATTTTAGTTGTATTTTCATTATGTACAGTAGGGCACCTGCATTTCCTTGAATCATTTAATCTTGCATTATTATTGTAAATTTATATTTATCAGTCAGAAATTTAGCAGTTTTAAGCCATTTAGCATGCTTTGAATATTCATAAGGCGTGCCCTTATATGGAATTGCCTAGGCAGTTTTTGACAGTTTCAAGCAGTTTCTGTCATCTCATTTACATTTTTCGGCCAAAATAACTGCTAAGAAACTGGCCAAAAACTGGGAAGGCTAAAAAAACTGCTTAAAACTGCTCTTATTCATAAGGAGTTTTTGAGAGTCTTCTGACTGGCTAAAAGACTATGGAAGGCTAAGGAACTGCTAAAATACTGCTACTGAAGTAAAACTGGGAAGGTTTAATAACTGCTTAGAAACTGCCTTCCACTTTGACATGGGCTGGAATTGATAAAGAAATTGAAAACATCACTAAATCTTGCAGTGGATGTGCTAAAATTCAAAACAATCCAAGCAAAGCACCAGTACATCCCTGGGAATGGCCTTCAGCACCCTGGCAGAGGATACATATTGATTTTGCAGGACCATTTTTAAATAAGAATTTTCTAATCATGGTTGATGCGCACTCTAAATGGCCTGAAGTTTTCACAATGAATAAAATTACATCTTTTAAAACTATTGAAATTCTTCGTACAGTTTTCGCAAGGAATGGAATTCCAGAGCAGATCGTCTCAGACAACAGACCACAGTTCATGTCACGTGAATTTGATGATTTTAAAAAGAAAAATGGAATTAAACATTTCAAATCCGCTCCATATCAACCAGCAACTAATGGATTGGCCGAAAGATTTGTGTAAACTTTCAAACGAAGCATGAACTCTATGAAAAACAACGAAATGTCGCTCAACAAAAAGATTGCGAACTTCTTATTGCTGTATAGGAACACACCTCATAGTGTCACCAATGAGACACCAGTAAAATTATTTCACGGAAGAAATCTACGGACATGCCTAGATTTGATACGACCCGATACCAGGAAAATCGTGGCAGATAAAACCATGAAAAACGCCATGGAGGAAAGAGAGTTCAAAGAAAATGATCATGTGATTGTACGGGATTATCGAAATAAGGATAAATGGATTAACGGACAGATTAGATCAAAATTAGGACCGTTATCTTATGAAGTCACCACAGAACAAGGAAGTGTGTGGAAAAGACACTTCGATCAAATGCGCGATTCAAAACCGAAACCTGATGAACAGTGTTCTTTAAATGACCCTATGGCAGAAATATGTGAACAACAAGAGTCTGTAACTTCTGACTCAAACACGCCATGCAGCGAGTCTCCGGCCAGTACACACATAGAAAACACGCCATGCAGCGAGTCTCCGGCCAGTACACACATAGAAAACACGCCATGCAGCGAGTCTCCGGCCAGTACACACACAGAAAACACGCCATGCAGCGAGTCTCCGGCCAGTACACACACAGAAAACGTGACGTCCGAACAACCGTTAAATAAACATTATCCGATGCGTGTGCGAAAACAAACCAAAAGACTCATTGAAGAGTGTTGACTTTGTACATAAACATTGTAACATTAACATAATCTGATGAACTTTAATTATCAATTAAGTAGAATAGTTTTGTTTTCTTTTGAATATTACAAATGTTTTATGTTCATAAAATAGAAGGGAGGAATTGTCATATATGTATTATTTTAAAGTTCTATATTCCAAAGTTCACACCTGCATCTCCAACATAAATAAAACAATGTTAGGATAGTAATTGATTCTGACAGTCACTAATGGGTAACCTATTAAAAGCGCTGACTCTCCAGAACTTGATATTTGATACTCTGTGAAACTCTTGTATTGTCAGTTAATAAAATGTAGCCACAGTGAACAGACGTGTTTGTATAGATTCATACACAACAAAGACCACCAGAAAGAAGGGAAGAACAAGAGGTAATTACCAATGTGTAGTCTTATGTATTGAGAATGTTTCTTTTACACAAAATGATTTCATTTAATCCTTGTTCCTATCATGTAGGACACAGAGTGTGAAAGACCACAAAAAAGAAAGAAAGAACAAGAGGTAATTACCAATAGTTCATGATTAGGGTATGAATAAACATATTTCTAACAGTGATCTAGGTTTGAAAACCATTCAGACTAGGAATTCTATTTCCAGTTGCTGAAAGGACATAATGAATTTGAGTTTAATGGGGAAACGGATGGTTTTCGTTCCTTTGTTTCATTGACTTTACAATACAGATTCATGAAATGAAAGGTGAAGATGAAGTGATGCTCAAAGGGAAGATTCCCCATCAACAATATGTCCAACAAGTCGATTTTCAGCTTGAACTGTTTTCCATTCTATACCAATGTCTAAGGTGTGTGTGTGGGTGGGTGGGTGCCTGCGTTCGTGTAATATTTACATGAAAGTATGTACAGAATGGAGTACTTAGGATCTTTACTCATGATCTTATTCAAATGTAATTCAATATCTGCAAATTTAAGATGTTTCTATATTATAGAGACCTCCATTCAGAAGCAAAGAGTTAACCAATGGTAAGAAAATCTCAATGATCAGATGATACTGTAACTAGATGTTAACATGAACATAAGTACAGTACGTTGTCAATGTAAACAGGAAGTGAAAACTATTTTGTGATATACGAGAATAATCTCCCGCGCAGGAGAGGGCTTTTCTGGAGGAAAATGGCGCGCCCAACGTTGGGAAGAATTCACATGTGATCAAACGAACGTAGTGCTTCATACGAGGGATTATACAGCAGAAACTGTAAGTCAAAGTATTTAAGCTTTTCATGGTAGCAGAGCGTAGTTAAAAATGGCGAGTAACTACAAAAATCCACCGGCATTCAATCCAAAATGTATGACCTACGAAACTTGGAAAAACAAAGTAAAAGTTTGGCAACTTGTTACGGACCTAAAACCCGAAAAACAAGCGTTAGCAGTGTCACTGACATTAGTGGGAAATGCAAGAGAAACGGCAATGGACATTGCCGCCGCCGATATGGCAAAGGATACCGGGATGGCAACTTTGATTGAACAGCTTGATAAAGTTTTCTCAGGGATGACAAAGACAAAGCTTATGAAGCCTATAAGAACTTCGACACATTTAGTAGAACGGAAGATATGTCAATGACTGATTTCATTGTTGAATCTGATAAAAGATATAACAAATCAAAGAAGTATGAAATGACACTTCCGGAAGCAGTTTTAGCATTCAAAATTTTAGACAATGCTGGACTTTCATCGAGTGAAAAACAGTCGGCATTGACAGCATCACCAGATGTAAAGTATGCATCAATGAAGTCTGCACTACAGCGTATTTTTGGAGAAAGTGCAAGTGCAGGAGTGACAAGTGGATTTTCAGGCATAACAGTTAAAGAAGAAAAAGCCTTTCTTACCCAGCATAAAAGATTTCCACCCACACAAAAGTTTGAGAATGCTCAAAGAGGAACGAATCCACTCAATAAATTTGGAAAGAGGACAAAGTGCGCAATATGTCAGAGCGTTTTTAATTGGGCTAAAAACTGTCCAGATAAAACAACGTCAGCAAAAATTGTAGAAGATGATAGTGATACTATGGACAATTGTAATTTGACTTTACTTACTAAAGACCTACCCACACCAAATAAAGGTCTTTAGTGTCATTGAATCAAAAGGGTCAGCAGTTATCGATACAGCATGCACACGTACAGTTTGTGGGGAAAAATGGTTTGATCAGTATATGAGTGGTGTAAATAGAGACTCAGTTGATACTCATGAGAGCCACAGACCATTTAGATTTGGAGATGGACAAGTGGTACACTCTTTCAAACATGCGTCAATTCCAGCAAAAATAGGAAACACGTACTGCAAGAAATATTGCATTGTCGATTGCATCTGCCATTGCCAGAGTCTCTCCTGCCAATGTACTTCTCACTAGATGGCACTTATTTTTAAAAAATCTAATACTATAGTAAAACATGTACGGATTGATCATTTTATTTTTTCAGATCAATTCTCATTGTTACCAATAATCAAGGCTTCCCACCATGTTCTCCCAAAATCAAGCAGGACACCCGATACCATGTTTGTGGGGAGGTCCTTTATAGAAAGGACTTTTATTCGTTATTGAACAACAACTGGCTGAATGATAAGGTATTTTATAAATTGTGAAACCTATCTAATTGGACATACTCTGGGAGACAAATTTTGTATGTGAGAAGTGACAGGTGTCTGATTGCACAGGCTAAAGCACATTGATAGTAAAGCATTAGGAACAAAAATGGGGGTTGGAATTCACATTGAAACTTTGCAGAAGTGTTCATTACTTAGTGTAGGTGTACAAGACGTATTAATTTTTTTGTACACCCCCTAAAGTTTTTGGGTTGCATTGGATTCATCTTGTCTTTCAGATGGTCTGTCCATCTGTGGACATTTCTTTCCAGACTATATCTGTGAGGGTAATCAATTGATTTTTTTTTTTAACTTTGTTGAAGTGTCAGGCACTATGTGAACCTTTGTGCCTGAAATTTTCAGATCCATCCATGAAATTTGAGAAAATGTTAGTATTTTTGTGAAGAATGCAACCAGAATATGTTCTTTTCAATGTTCTCATCAGTTACCATCTTCTTCTTTCCTTGCAGGTAATCAATGCATTTTTGGCTTTGCTGATGAGGATGAATAATGCAAATGATTCCCATCACATATTTGCATTACCTTCGTACCTGGCAGTTCTTTGGGAGAATGGCAGATTTAACTGGCTTTATAAGCAGGTAAGATTGTATATTATTAAGAGATTGTGAAGAATAATATGGAATACATGTATTGGTGCTAATTATGTCTCCCCTCTTTCAGGGGGAGACATATTGTTTTTGTACTTTCTGTCTATTCATCCGTCTGTCTGTCACAAAAACTTTGTGAATGCCTTTCCTCCTATATGGCTTATCAGATAGACTTGAAACTTTAGACAATGCTTCATTGCCATTTGTAGATGTGCATATTGGTGGGACAGGAGCATTCAGATTTTGAAATTTTGAAATTGAAATCACGTTTCAGTCAAAAAGTTAATCATATATCAACATGGACTCATTCATTTGCATAGGTAACTGAATTTTAAGATTTTGTGCTGAAATCTGGCACCGAAAATGGAAATGGCATGCGAATTGGGTCTGTTTGATATTTTTTTCACGTCAGAGAAAATTCAGACTTATAGTTAATTGATTGGACCCAATTAGATCGTGACAGGTTACAATTACATAAACTGATAAATAGTATCGAAATCTTCAGCATCATTGTCATCAATTATTATGATTTATATTGAACTACAGGTTTTACTTTATTTACAAAGCTACTTTCAATATGATTCAGATTTCTTTGGACTTTCACTTTCACTTTTTTCTTCCTTTCAGATTAAAGGATTAATGAAATGGATATTTCAAAATTCCAATTAAGTGGAAAGGAATGGCAGTGCCCAGACGAAAATTGTCAGAAAAAATTAAGTCGCAAGCAAACACTCATAACCCATATTCAGTGTTATCATAAGAACCTTGCTAGTAATCTTGGTAAGTAAATAAGGAAGTGAACGTTGCAGCTGAATTTGAACTAGGTCTATACCCCCCACAGCCAGTATGTACTTTGTTTCTTCTGCTGTCACTTATTCCTTAAGAAATATTTTATCACATCAACTTGTAACTTAATTAAAGTAATAATTAAACTTTGAAAATTTATTTTAGGTGTAAGCAAGGTTCAACGTACATACAAAAAGTATGAATTTGACTCATCAGAATCGGTGCCCAGGAGTACTTATTTCTGGAAGAAAAGGAAGTTCAGGTATTTATTTTTACCATTACAAATCTTAATTAACACACATTCTGACCACTATGTATATTGCCTCTTCAGGACCCAGTTGCTCAAAAGTTAGTTAAGTTTAACTGACAGTTAACGTCTAGTTATGACTATAATATTAATGTAAGAGTTAATGACAAGTTAACTGTTAGTTTAAAGTTAACAAACCTTTGTGCAACTGGGTCCAGGGTTGCAAATGACAGTCAAAAGTTGAGGGGCCATGTGGGCCCCCAACTTTGCAGACATTTCTAGCCCACTTAAATATTTTGAGGCCCACAATTGCAAATAGCAATGCCCATTTCAAAGGAAAATTTTATGATCGTTTTCTTTAATAGTCCGAGAAATAATCTTTGCATTTTTCAGTGAAAACAAAAGTGCATTTAAAAGTCTAATCAAACTGTAAGCAGATTCCGGAAAAGTTAGGGTAAACTTTTACTTGCCATGTGGGCAAGAGGATTTTCATAATTTGGTTGCCCACAAGTGAAATAATACTCGCATTTGCAAGTGGTTATTTGCAACCCCGATATTTTCCAATTATTCATCATTGTTCTTAAAAGAATTTACTTCTTTTAGCATTTTTTTTAAATGTATGTATTCTTTTCTTTCCAGTGACACTGCAAATAATGAAGAAGATATGGAGCAAGGTCATATTCCTTGCAACTCACAAGAATTAGATCATGGATGTGTTGATGATCAAGGTGAAAATGTTCAAGAAGAAGAGGAATTAATACAGAATTTGCCGACAGATGTTGACAACTCATACAGTGATGATGATATGTCTTTTTCATCAGATTTGAGTGTTGGAACTGATATTGTAAGCGAGGATGGAAGCTATTCTTCTGATGAACATGATGATGGTCGTGCTGAAAATGAGGATAACTCAACAAAAACGAATGACCCTCCTTTGTATGTCATTCCACCTCAACAGCATCTATATAAGAGTTCAGTCACAAAATCTGAACATCTGTTAGCTGCTAGTGCATTAGCCACAAGGCACAATCTCTCACAAACAGCAATGTCAGATATCCTGGATTTTATTCAGCTTCATATTCCTGATGAAAATATAGGCGAAACATCTGTTGCAAAGTTGAAAGATGAGTGTGGATTCGGTCCAAATCAACTTCAATATCATTTATATTGTGATGGTTGCAAAAAAGGCTTTAATGGGAATGAGGATAACTGTCAAACACCTGAATGCCAAGGATCAAAAACAAATCCAGAATTCAAAAAATACTTTGTGACCAGCAAACTTGAAGAACAGTTAAAGGATATATTTGAATGTCCTGGCATTTGGGAATTGATTAAACATTCAAATGGACATAATCTGCAAAGTGATATCATTTCTGATATAAAGAGTGGATTAGGTTACCAGAAACTCCAACATCCTGGAGGTTTTCTCCACATGTCTTCAAACATCACTCTAACTTTATTTACAGATGGCATACCCTTGTTTAGCAGCTCATCTGTGTCATTATGGCCAGTTTATCTCCTCATCAATGAACTGTCACCCAAAGAACGATTTCAGAGGACAAATATGGTTCTTTGGGGAATTTGGCAAGGCGTGGGGAAACCAAAAATGTGCATGCTTTTACGACACCTTGTCCTTGATCTCCTTATTTTATATAACTATGGAGTCACATTCACAGTGGAAGGACAAACAATAACATCAAAAGCCATGTTGGTTGTTGCTACAATGGATCTGCAAGCACGTTCATATGTACTGAATATGACTCAACATAATGGTGTAAATGGGTGTTTATATTGTAAAGAGCCAGGAGTTGTTGTAAGTAGTGGAAAGGGTACCTGCAGATCATATCCTTACATTAAAACTCCTGTGATGCGATCAGAATCAGATGCTAGGAATAGTGCTAAAGCTGCCCGAATTTCTGGACAAAGAGTTGAAGGCTTTTTTGGTGAAAATGTTCTTATGTACTTGCCGTATTTCTGTATGACAACAAATGTGACTATTGACTATATGCATGGTGCTTTACTAGGAGTGTGCAAAAAACTTCTGCAATTGTGGTTTGATAGTAAAAATAAAACTGAACCTTGGTACATTGGGGAAAAGATCAGAATAATGGACAATATGTTGAAGGAGATCAAGCCTCCCTACTTTATACATAGGCGTCCAAGGATCCTCTCAAACACTTACTCTCACTGAAAGGCTTCAGAACTTAGAAACTGGTTACTGTTTTTCGCCTTGCCATGTTTGAAGGGACATTTACATGACATTTACCTTATGCATTTCAGCTGTTTGGTCGAGGCAGTATATACATTACTGAGTGAAAGAATTTCTTCATCAGATCTGTTAAGAGCTGAGACATTACTTAATGCTTTCTGCTCAAATATGTCTTCATTATATGGAAACCACCTAATGAGCCTTAATGTGCATAACCTTACACATCTTGCATCTTTTGTTAAATTATGGGGGCCTCTTTGGTGTTGGTCGTGCTTTGCATTTGAATCATTTAATGGTGAAATAAAGAAGTCTATCCATGGAACTGGCAATGTTTGCAGGGAAGTATTTTGGTTTCTGCAGGCTCAGAAAAGAGTTGCAAAGAAAGTATATGATATGCAAGCTGTTGGAAACATGGAAAGCAAAGCTTACAAATTCATGGAAAGAATGGTGAACTCATCAGACAAAAGAACAGGATCCAGAGCATATCAGTGCAATGTTATTAAGGTTCAAGATTTACAAATGGAATTAGACCAGGTCATCAAAGATAAACTTCAAAAACTTATGAATAGTGACAGCAAAACGGACTTTTCTTTGGTTGCAAAAGTGGCAAGAAATGGTTTTACCATGTTCAGTAAGGCTTGCACAAAAGTGAAAAAGCAAAACTCTTTCTGTTTAATGTTAGAAAAGCCATTAGGACAGGCTGATGCTATAGAAGTGCATAAATACATCATGCACAAGGACACAGATCAAGTATTTGCAGTTGGGAGATTGATGTGCAGGATGGGGTCTATTCTTGAAAGAAGAGTACCACATCTACAATGCCTGGCCTTTGTTAGGTACTGGATATAAAATTTCCTTACATGAAATGATTATAGTTCTGATACTTTTTCATATACTAGTATATATTGTAAATATTTTGATACAGGAATATTTATTTAACCTATTGGCTTGAAGCCACAGTGGCCTACAAATTTTGCAATCTCAAGACTAAGCAGTCCAAGTTAGAATTTAGGGTTGGGGGGCAGAATTAATATATTTTCGGAAGAAAACAACTCCGCATTTGATTTGAAAGCATTATTCACTAAGATCTCTGCCTTGACAGACCATGATCCTGTGTTCATTTGCACTATTAAGTTCAATCATGAATGCACAACTTAATTTGGCTGAACTGATACAATAATATAATTAAGAGATCTATATACAGAAAGATGTAATGTGGAACTTCAGCAAGTAGTAGACAATCTGTGGCAAAACACAATAACTTCCAATACAAGACATGTATATCAGCAAGGTTTTAATGCCTACAAACATTTTTTAGCGCTATATAATGTTCAATTTGATGACAGTTTTCCTCCAATTTCTCAGGATATTTTGATTTACTTTGTAGCACATTGTCAAAACAGTTTATCTCTAAAATACTCCACCATAAGATTGTTTTTATGTGGCATAAGATTTGCATACATAGAAAAGGGAATACCTAACCCATTTGAATCAAAATGTCAATCTATGGATCGATTAAGTATGATTTTGAATGGCATTAGAAAAGTTCAATCAGAAACTTGTACATCAAAAACAAGATTGCCAATCACATATCCAATATTAGAAAGCATGTGTTTAGCTTTAAGAAGAGGTGCTTTTGACAAACACACAAATGTTTTATTAGAAGCAATGTATGTCACAGCTTTTTATGGTTTTTTTTTAGATGTGGAGAATTGACAATTCAGAATTATTTTATTGAAATTTGATTTATTAAATTATTATTTATACACAACGTTGGTTTCCTTTTCCTGTACTTAGCTAACTATGTTTAATTAGGATATTTGATGTTGCTTTGTTTTTATTTATCATATCGATTCTAAAATTAGATTTGGTATTGGTCAGTGTAATTAGATGACCAATCAGATTAGAGTAGCCGGGAGCATTGATGCCTAGAGGGGGATGCTGATTAAGTTCATTGTATAGCCTTGTAGGGCAGCAGCTAACAGCAGCTATTATTTTTGCCTTTTCAACATTTATCTATATCGTGATTCCTTTCAATGATCATATTGGAACTTACTATTCATCTTGGAGACGTTTTCATGTAGTGTTTTCCACATATATAGAAGATTCTGGGAGTTGTATTTGTTTGTGTGACTGGTGCATTATTTTCCCGCCATGGGACCTAAGCGATCTAATCGATCGGTACCGTACAATCCTGAACTACCTGCTAATTGGACTTCGGCACGTTTGAGAGAAACTCTGAATTCCCGCGGTATTAACTTTCCCACCAATGCTCGCCGATCCGTGTTGATACGTTTGATTGAAGAGAATGAGAATCCTATAAATAGACCTACGCAGTCCCACAATGACACATCCCACAATGCAACGCAACGAGTAAACAACAATGGCGAACAGAGAGTGTTGGTAGACTTGGTGTCAAAGTTGACATCAACGGTTCAATCGCTGCAACAAAGTGTGGTGTCGTTAAACACTAGAGTGAATTCTCTTACCGCTCAGGCTAATATTCAGTCGGACAATGCCGTTGCAGGGAGACCGCTTCTCCGGACAGAAACGGCAAGAAATGCAACACGGGTGACCACCGGTAACAACGAACCTCCAACTTCGGCGGGTCTGTCTACAGTACACGTATCCACAGACTCTTTGCCCATTTCTCCGACGAATGAAAGCCGTGGTTATGATCTGGCTTCCGCTTTCTCTGCTTTCCAATCGCGTCAAGTCTCGGCTGCTGCTGGATCACCTGGTCAGCTCAACAATGTGAGGACGACCTATGGCTACGCTTCTGAATCATTACCATTGGTAGAGACTATATCGCCACAACTGAGACAGCAGATAGTGTCAGGTAAGGACGTGAACCTAGCCACTCTTCTTATTCCCTACTTCACTCCCATTGAGTCACCAGAGGGCAAGTCTGACCAGAGACTGCAACGTTTCCTGACCATTGGGGAATTCATTCAAGCTTTCGGCATTTATAAGAACGTTATGTGTGAGGCCTACCCTCACCGAAGATCGGAATTAGATTTGTATGAGAGAGACTTAGTGGACATGGCCACCCGTTATCCTGGGAAAGGTTTTTACGAATATCACCGCCATTTTAGCCTTATGGCCGCGGCTCAGCTGAAATTCAACAACATTTTAGTGGATTGGTCAATTCGTAACAATACATTGTTTTGCAACATATTTGCCAACTCAAAGCCCCAGTCATGTGCTGCTTGCAACAGCACCCTACATCTGACTGGATTCTGTCCATTGAATGCCAACAGAAGACCCACTGACAGCAACGATTCGTACGGGCGCAAGAGAAACTTCCACGCAGGTAGAGAAATCTGCAACAATTTCAATGGACAACGGGGTTGTCAACTAGCCAGATGCAGGAATGCTCATATTTGCTTGGAATGCAAAGAAGACCATTCCAAACTTAACTGTCCAAGCACAAA
Organism: Ostrea edulis; assembly: GCF_947568905.1. Taxonomy (NCBI): domain Eukaryota; kingdom Metazoa; phylum Mollusca; class Bivalvia; order Ostreida; family Ostreidae; genus Ostrea; species Ostrea edulis. Next base: position 7,103,853 of record NC_079167.1, on the reverse strand, counting down.
AAACTCCAGTTGGCCCCAGTTCTTTGGGGCCTCCACTCACCAGAAGCCACAGAGGGAAATTTCGACTTCGAAATAACGACACCAGTGCAGATAGATATACTACAAGATCTGCTGATAGACCACCCAGATAGGGATTTCACACAGTATTTGATTAATGGATTACGATGTGGCTTTTACACGGGGTTCAAAAATATTCCAAACAATAACTTTGAATGTAAAAATCTCAAGTCGGCGATTCAGTATTCCAACAGTGTAACGGAACTACTACAACAGGAAGTTGACAAGGGTTACCTATTGGGTCCCTTTACAGATATTCCTTTTCCTCATTACCGTATAAATCCAATTGGTATAGCAATTAGTAAATATTCTAAGAAAAAGAGACTCATCGTGGACATGTCGGCGCCTCATAATGACTTAGATAATCCTAGCTTGAATGACTTGATCAACAAAGAAGACTTTTCTCTCAGCTATGTGACCATAGACGATGCTATACAGCTTATCAAAAAATGTGGAAAGAATTCTATGTTGATAAAAACCGATATCACAGATGCATTTAAAATAATGCCTATCTGCCTTCAATTGTGGCCCTTTCATGGTGTTAAGTGGGAAAACCAATATTATTTTTACAAACGTTTAGTATTTGGAAGTCGTTCAAGTCCCAAAATTTTTGATAGCTTGTCCTTTGCAGTGTGCTGGATTGCTACACACAAATACCAAATGCCCAATATTCTACACCTACTTGATGATTTCCTAGTAGTCGTTCCTCCAGACTCGAATGCTACCGAAATTAAGCTAAAGCTGCTTAGCCTTTTCAAAGACTTGGGGATTCCACTGTCGGTTAAAAAGACTGAAGGCCCAAATACGGAATTGGAATACTTGGGTATCTACTTGGATTCTTTCAACATGATAGCAAGGTTACCTAAGGACAAGATTGATCGCATCTCAGAAATAGTGGAATCGTTCCTGCACCGCAAATCCTGTACAAAAAGGGAATTACTTAGTTTACTTGGACACTTAAACTTTGCATGTAGAGTAATCCTACCAGGACGATCTTTTATTTCACACCTTATCGCTCTATCCACAACTGTAGAACCATTACATTACCATATTCAGTTAGACAGTATGTGCCGAGCAGATCTCACTATGTGGGCTAAATTCCTTCGTTCATGGAATGGCGTTTCTTTTTTCATCAATGATGACATTGTGAATGCAGCAGATATTCAACTTTTCACGGATGCCACCCCATCTTCCTTTGGTGGATTTTACCAGAATGACTGGTTTCAAGGATATTTTCCCAAAGAAATTTTGCAAGAGAAGACATCAATGGCCTTCTTTGAACTCTACCCCATAGTGATGGCATGTCTTCTGTGGGGCGATAAATGGAAAAGGAAGCGCATTTTGTTTCATTGTGATAACAGAGCAACCGTAGATATTATATGCAAGGGACGTTCGAAAATTAAAAGCATAATGAAACTTATGAGAACTTTGACTTTTCACGCGGCTAGCAACCATTATATCATTCATGCTAAGCATATTGAAGGTACAAAAAACTGTATTGCTGACTCTCTCTCTCGTTTCCAGATGCAGAGATTCCGAACCTTAGCTCCCCAAGCCAACCCCTTTCCAGTGCCTTGCGTGCATCATTCGGTGATGATGACAGACTAGATCAGGAGTTGCAGGGACTTTGGGAAGCTTCACTGAACCAGTCAACTCGCAAGACATATTCTTCAGCCTTACAGTGTTTTCAGAACTTTATGATTATGAATGGTGCTAAGTTCTCCAAGCATGGGTTACCTCTCATACAAGAATCAGACCTTGTTTATTTTGTGACACATTGTAAATCGGTGCTGAAATTGAAACATGACACCATTAAATTATATCTTGCTGGCATTAGGTTTCACTATATTAAGTCTGGATTGGGCGATGTCTTGAAAGGATGCGATCAGTTGCATTATGTGTTAAGAGGTGTTAAAAGATTACAGTCAAATGTCCATCACAAGCGTTTTCCTATTACTACAAGAATTTTAGCACAAATATGGAATGTTTTAGACCAGGGAGTTTTTTCTCCTTTTGTAGATCTCATGTTAAAATGTATGTATTCATGTGCATTTTTTGGTTTTTTGAGATGTGGTGAAATCACATGCAAATCTCAGAATGTAGAACAATTTTTACAAATCTCAGATGTACATATTAAACCAGGAGGAAGTGCTTTTGTTTTGAAATTAAGAACCTCCAAAACAGATCCATTTTCAAAAGGTGTTGAAATTGTTATTTTTGAAAATGACCACTTTAAACCGGTGTACACCATGATATCATATTTAGATGCTCGCAAATCTCTGTTTAGTTCAAACACTGGCAAATCGCCATTATTTGTAGACAATGAATTTAACCTTAAACCCATGCCAAGAGACACTTTTGTTCTGCAACTGAAAGAGATACTCCTTCGGATTGGATATGATGATAACAAATTTTCAGGTCATTCTTTTAGGATAGGTGCAGCTACAGCAGCGGCTGCAGCTGGTGTTGAAGATCATGTTATTAAAGAATTAGGTCGTTGGTCTTCAGACTGCTACAACAGATATATTAGAACAGATGTAGAGGCTGTTCAAAAAGCACAAGTACAAATGTCATATTTGTAATATGTTGTTTCTTTTTTTTTTTTTTTTTTTTTTCTACTGTGTACATGAGCCTATTATTATTACATGTTAAAAATTTTTTTTTTTTTTTTTTTTTTTTTTTTTTTTTTTCATGACTACCGGTTCTTGGGGGCTTCACTCATTCCTTTCGTTCATTTGGCGTTCATTCCTGGGGGAATTTTGCCCCCAAGGGATTATTTACTTATTACATACATTATTTGTTTATATGTACATGTATTGTATTAGAACCTGTATATGAATTATGTTGGCAGGCGGTATATTGTAGATATTAGGTTGACACGTTATTCGGGCAGGAATCTCGGCCACGTCTATGTTTCTCTGTATATACATGGTTAAGCTCACAGATCAGCTCGAGCTTCATTGGATTTGTATTCGGGTTTGTTGGTTACCCGCTGGGATCAGCCCCGGGTAAGCTCCCTGGGATCAGCCCGGAGCTTCATTTCCATTCAGTTTTGCATGCATGGGGATTTGCTCATTCAGCTCCCTGGGATCAGCCCGGAGCTTCAGTCTGTTTTCTCGCCCGCTGGGATCACCCCGGGCAGCTCCTTGGGATCAGCCCGGAGCTTGTTTTTTGTGTTCTTTAACCCGCTAGATTCAGTCGCGGGTAGCTCCTTGGGATCAGCCCGGAGCTTCATCACTCCTTTTGGACCCGTTGGGATCAACCCGGGGTAGCTCACTGGGATCAGCCAGTTGCTTAGTTGTGGTTTTAGTCCAGATGGTCGTACGTGACCTGCTGGGATCAGCCCAAGGCTAGTTCACTAGAGTTAGTGTAGAGTAGAGTAGAGTACATATAGTTATGTAGTATTGGAGTTATAAGAATGAGAAGCCCCCAGAACGCCAAACTGTATTTTATTTTTTGTTGTTTTGTACATATTGTATGTTCTTCTGATGTAGGCATGTATGTTAGTAATCAATATGAGTTTTCAGTTGGATATGTAAATAAATGTTAAACTCTGACTGTCTGGTGGTTGTGTATAAATTGAAATTTGATTTATTAAATTATTATTTATACACAACGTTGGTTTCCTTTTCCTGTACTTAGCTAACTATGTTTAATTAGGATATTTGATGTTGCTTTGTTTTTATTTATCATATCGATTCTAAAATTAGATTTGGTATTGGTCAGTGTAATTAGATGACCAATCAGATTAGAGTAGCCGGGAGCATTGATGCCTAGAGGGGGATGCTGATTAAGTTCATTGTATAGCCTTGTAGGAGACTGAAAGTAACAGCAGCTACCCACCCACCTTCCCCATCAACTTCCCCGGCTCTCTTCTCTTATTGGGGCTCCTCATTCCTTTTGTTCATGGCGTTCATTCCTGGGGGAATTTTGCCCCCAAGGGATTGTTCATTCCTGGGGGAATTTTGCCCCCAAGGGATTATTTACTTATTACATACATTATTTGTTTATATGTACATGTATTGTATTAGAACCTGTATATGAATTATGTTGGCAGGCGGTATATTGTAGATATTAGGTTGACACGTTATTCGGGCAGGAATCTCGGCCACGTCTATGTTTCTCTGTATATACATGGTTAAGCTCACAGATCAGCTCGAGCTTCATTGGATTTGTATTCGGGTTTGTTGGTTACCCGCTGGGATCAGCCCCGGGTAAGCTCCCTGGGATCAGCCCGGAGCTTCATTTCCATTCAGTTTTGCATGCATGGGGATTTGCTCATTCAGCTCCCTGGGATCAGCCCGGAGCTTCAGTCTGTTTTCTCGCCCGCTGGGATCACCCCGGGCAGCTCCTTGGGATCAGCCCGGAGCTTGTTTTTTGTGTTCTTTAACCCGCTAGATTCAGTCGCGGGTAGCTCCTTGGGATCAGCCCGGAGCTTCATCACTCCTTTTGGACCCGTTGGGATCAACCCGGGGTAGCTCACTGGGATCAGCCAGTTGCTTAGTTGTGGTTTTAGTCCAGATGGTCGTACGTGACCTGCTGGGATCAGCCCAAGGCTAGTTCACTAGAGTTAGTGTAGAGTAGAGTAGAGTACATATAGTTATGTAGTATTGGAGTTATAAGAATGAGAAGCCCCCAGAACGCCAAACTGTATTTTATTTTTTGTTGTTTTGTACATATTGTATGTTCTTCTGATGTAGGCATGTATGTTAGTAATCAATATGAGTTTTCAGTTGGATATGTAAATAAATGTTAAACTCTGACTGTCTGGTGGTTGTGTATAAAGCCCTGAATACTATTTGACTTGTGGAGACATTTTGGTAGAGAAAAGATGTGTAAGAATATTTCTAAAACGATAAAAAACAGATCGTTTTCACAAAGGTACTACAGTTGTATTACATATGAATGAAAAAAATATTTGTCCTGTTACATGCCTGTACAAGCAAATTAGGAATTTTTCAAATGCATTGCCCAAACAGCCATTTTTTGTTACAAACTGTAATTTGCCAGTAACTATGGACATATTTCATTGAATATTTGAAAAACATTCTTGAAAAAATTGGATATGATTCTAGCAAATATAATGGACATAATATTCTTTTAGAATAGGGGCTGCAACATCAGCAGCATCAGCAAGAATGGAAGATCACTTAATAAAAACTTTGGGAAGGTGGTCATCTGACTGCTATAGACGATATATCCGAACTTCAGAGGATGTGGTTAAAGATGCTCAAAGTAGTTTGGCTACTCCTACTACCCTTAACAAAATGTAAATATCATCTGTAGAACATAGAATTGTAACCATTGTTTAGTCTAGTAGATTCCTGAATTATTTCCATAGATATAATTCTAACAAGTAACGTAGATGGACTCTCTAGTGTATGTGAAATAGTGTTTTGTGTTCCTATCTGTCAGTACCTGTAAACTGCATAGTAACGGTAGTTTCGGAAGCATATAGTACTTCAAGCAAATGAACTTCTTTGCAACACTATATATCAATCCCATACTTGGGGCTTATGCAGCTGTTACTCACCTGCATATTTGGCATATTACTTCATGGTACGTTTACCATTTGACTTCTCCCAAGCATGGGATAATGTACATTTATCATTCAGCATCCTTTCAGAGTACTCCTGTTATGATAATTATCAATCGCATCCTGGGCAAGCATTGCTCTACTCAGGTAGGATTACTCTGCTCCTTACACAGGTGATAGTGGACATAGCTCATATAGGCAAGCATTCCTTGTCCTCAACCTTCATGTATCAGGTGCTAGTGAGCATGTTTCATGCTAGTGGACATAGCTCATATAGGCAAGCATTCCTTGCCCTCAGCCTTCATGTATCAGGTGCTAGTGAGCATGTTTCATATAGGCAAGTTTCACTTGCTCTCAGCCTGTAGTTTATCCAATTCCACAAAGTAATTTCTATCTTGTCTCAATCATAACTTGAGTTTTCTTTTTCGGTGCTGCTGATAAATACTGTGTAATATATTACCTAGCTGCATGAGCCCTAAAGGCAAAATTTTAAGTATTAGATTAAAAGATGAAATTCAAGATTCTCTCTGTTGTTTTTGGGGTAATAAATAGCTCATTTGTGGGATACAACAACTGGCATGTGCAGAAAAGAAAGGAGCCAATGGTAGGTTTATTTTGATAATATAAATTCAATACCGAGTATTAAAACTGTTGCATTATTTCAGATAGAAGTCTCAAAAGTTGTATGGTCCAAATTTCGAAAAAAATTTCCACCTTGTAAAAACGCTGTTAAATCATCGCATATATGTATTTATGAGGCTGTACGACATGTCATACATTAATTATTTCACCTGTTTTGACCAGAATTATTTGATTTTATATTGGTGTTTACAAACAACCGTCACTCGGCCATTTCAAATAACAGTCATATGACCAGTTCAAACTTTCAGATCATTGGTCGTCTTATCTGTGTAAAGCTGAGTATTTTGTTACAACCATACCTTGCCATAAGTTTAAGAGAAATAAAATTATCAAATACTTAGTAGTAATTCATTGTTTTACACTCTTTCAGTATTAAAGTTAAACAGAATTGTGCATCAGAGTTATATAGACCTACATCGTGTTGGTATTCCCCTGACGTGCGTGGGGCTATTTATAGATGCTTAAACAAACTATGTATAATATAACCACTATATTTACGTTTGAAATAATCTTCTCACTGTTTTCTTTTACATGCAAATGTTTTCACGCATTTAATTAAGGGAAAGTTCATAACTTTAAAAACTGATTAATCTGCTTTAATGTAACTCTGTACATATGATTTAAATATATATATGTGTGTGTATATATATGTATACGTGTATATATATATGTATGTATGTATGTATGTGTGTGTATATGTATGTATGTGTGTGTGTATATACATAATTAAAAAAGAAATACATCCAATCCAATGGGCTCTTGGCACCATAGGTGAGGAATAAGTGGGAATATCCTAGGATATTTTATCCCAACCAAAATTGTATGCTTCCAAATAAAATATATATATATATATATATAGTAAAAAAAAACCAAAAAAAAAAAACCTCTGTACAAAAATGATACATGAACACCGGATCATACAGCTTTAATATTTCCGATTTGTTTTTATTAATTTTCAGCTTAACTCTGAAGATTTACAGTCCCACTTGTCATCACTGGTAGACATGACTGCAATGCCATGGTTCTTCAACAAAAGGTTCTTGTCGTTTAGGAGTGATTGTGAACAGTTAGCTGAATGCTTGAATAAATATATAACATTTCTCAATTGTCAGAAAGAAACCACTGCTAAGAATCACGCTTCTTTGGAACCTGTCAGATCCTTGTCAGACCACTGGGCAATTAAAACTATTGAGTTGACCAGGAAAGTCTCAAATTACAGAAAACTTTATGAGGATTTAAATGTGCTGGATTTGTATCAACCATTATTTTTGTACCCTTATGAACCAAGAGATCGCTTTGAGAGAAAGCACTGATATGAGAGACTTGCAGTATCCTGTAATGTCAAGCTTTACACGTTACATGGAAATTATTTTGGCAATTTTCATTTTCTATGGAAGTGTGAGACTAAAACACGTGACGAAATGGACCTACGAGCAATTGATTTCATTAAAAAAGACCTTCCACATTTTCCCATTAGAGCTATGCGCCAAGAATTCATTGTTCACTATGCATATGCGTGCAAGATAAAGCCAGCGATATTGAGAAATGCCTACCATTTCCTGACCCAAGATTCTTCAGCAGCAGAGCACAGCAAGCAGGCAGAAGTGGATGAAAGAGTAGTTGACTTTCTCATGAATACAGATGACCCCATGTTATTTTATGACTTGCGAAGGAATAATGGTCGTCCAAAAGATGAAACACTTAAACCTTTTTGGACTGAACTACTAAGATACTTGGATGAAGTTGCTGTAGTCCATGACAGGCGACAGAGTGCTCATATGTATTTACCTTTAGCTACATCTGTTAAAAGTCTGGTTGACCTGATCAGAGAAAGGCTAGGCCCAAATGCAAGATGCCCATCTGTTTCCTGGCTGCGTTCAAATTTTTGGCCCGCAAATGCATTCAGAAATACTGCAATAAATTATACTGGTGAATTCAAAGTTCGGTATGTTGTGCAGCAAAGAATCCTAAGACAAAAACATCCAGACTCTCAATTTGCGTTCCAACAGTTTCTGATGTTGAAAGAAATGGCTGTTAGACTTAAAAATCATTGCAACATGGTTTGTTTAGACGACAAGTCTATAATTCCTATTGGAGAGCCGGGTAAACCAGTTTCTACAGGAGTACGCCCACACAACAGAGCCCTTGTACCAGATGGTGTGAAAATTGCAGGTCTTCATCATGACTTTCATATACATGGTGCTGTTCCATCTGTGTTATTTCATGTGAACATACCAGAAAATGTTGCAGATTCATTTTATGATGGAACATTTCATGTCACCGTTAAAGACAAAGTATTTCAGCCCTCAAGTGCACATAGACATATGGTTGAATCTATCAAAATTCTTCGCAGTGTGAATAGTGAAGATGGTGTCAACCTTGAGAAACCAATTCTGTTTGTATACACAGATGGTGGACCTGACCATAGGACAAATTTCTAGAGTGTGCAGTTTGCTTACATTCTACTTTTCTTTGCTTTGGATCTTGATATGCTCATTGCTGCTAGAACAGCCCCTTCCAATAGTTATGCAAATCCTGCAGAAAGGTCGATGAGCTTACTGAACTTGGCACTGCAACACTGTAGTTTCCAGAGAGAGGAGATGGATAAGTCTTTGGAATTTCTGGTTAAATCTCTTTCAACCATGAAGAAGGTTAGGGAAGCTGCAAAGAATGATGGCGGTCTCAAGCAAGGTTTGATGGATTCTTGGAACCAGTTACAGCTCAGTTGAAACAACGCTTTAGTCGTCTTAAACTGCATGAAGAGCCAGTACAAATTCATGATGCTGCAAATGATGATGAACTTCAAAGTATTGCTGACATTTCTAGTATACTCTCTGAGGCAGAGGAGGAAGGGTTGGCCATCTTTGAAAAACTGCAGTCCAAGGATAAAGCCAAGAAAAATGATAAACTGAAGGACTTCATCAGCCGTCATTGTAGGGAAAGGCAATATACATATCAGGTATATTTCACGTTGAATTATCTATTATATGGTAACTATCAAAGCATTGAAAAAATACTGGGTTGTTAATAGTGCCTTTTATCTAAACTACAATAATATTTATTTTGAATAGCTTCATGTTCTTACTATTGATGCAATGATTAGAACCTGCTCATTTTCTAATTCAGATTAAGAAATGTCAGGTGGACTGCTGGTACTGCACACTAAATCCCCCTAGAATGTCAGTCGAAAATTTTGCTTCATTGAACTTGCTTCCAGATCCAACCCTAAACAAGGTGAATACCTACCATTCAGTTCGCTGTATGGTATTAAGGAGACAACGGATCAAGATCGGTCAGGTGCAAAGGCAGGCAGTGACAAGGACAAAGAGAACAAGGATATTCTTGTTGGTTGTACGCATGTTTGATGAACTAATTATCAAATTATCCTATATCACAAGTGAATTAAACACAATGTGTTTGTTTATACACTGTACTTTATGTATCTTTTAAAAACATAAATTTTGTTTTCATCATAGGCAAAGTTGGCAGTTTTATTATCTGCAGTGAATGTGGAAAAAGAAGAGTGATTTACTGCAAGGAGAGGTTATCCACACCAACATGTCGTTCCTTGGATAGGGTCCAGGAGGAGTTAGTTTATACTTGTGGTGCACCTCTTATTCCTCAAGGCCACAAGTATTTCAAAACATTGATTGTAAAAGAGGTTTTGGATTGTGACTCTCCAGTTGAAATCACTTACTATGCAGGTGAAATTTAAAACAGTTTAGCGTTCTCGACTGCCATGCGGGCGGTCCGGGTTCAATCCTCTTAGCGACTGCGCAATTTTTACAAAATTTTTTTTTTTGGGAGTGGCAATCTTTTTTCTAATAATTTATCTTTTAAAGTTCACTCATTATTTTATTTTTCAAAGGTAATATAAACATTATGAACAACATATATGATACATTGTACTGGCATATTAAAGGACACATGTCGTGTTTTCAAAGTATACAAAATTATATGCATTTTGTCTTCCGTATGCTTATAGAAATTAATTGTAATAGTTCGTTCATTGAAGTATTGCGATAATTTGCCACAATACGGACTTAAATCTAAGCCCCGATTTCAAAAAGCCTAGTTAATTAGATAGGTAGTCACGTGGTACAGTGACGTCATATGCGACCTTCGTCGATCAACTTGTTGTAATAGTAGTGTTAGATATTTTTAAAAACTCGGGTTTTAGGGGCCTAATTTATTTACCATGGATAACATTTATTTCGATGTTGACAAATTATCCGAGTCTTATATCTTTTAGCCACCAGTGCATACAAATAGCGACCCAAATGTAGCGAGGAAAGCGAATATGAAATTTGCGAGTAAATAATGTTTACATGGGATCACTGTCTAAACACTAGTTGGTAATGCCATTTCTGTAAACAACTGTAATTAGTGTTGTTGCTTTTCTAAAATAAACAGTGCAATTATTATAAAATTTATTTTTGGAGAAGTTAGATAGGCCTAAATTATAATACGATTATGTAGTATTGACAACTAGGCTTACTGTGACAGGGTGCATTTCGGGGGGGAAAATATAATAAAAATGATCAAACTTATTGTGAAAATCACAATACTTTTAAATTATTTTATTCAAGCAATTTTATTAATCATTATATTTTGTTATCTACACGTTGTTACTTAGGAAGTGGGAGCGCTGCGTGCTGTTGTTGTAAACACGTACGCGTTCCTTAAAAAAAAAAATGAACGCATTATAATTCAATTCAAAGTTGGGAAATATCATATTTTATTATTTATAATTGAAAGTTCTATTATCTTTTATCTTTAAATTTCGTTTTTAAAACTACCAATTGGTAGACACTGCTAGCAAAGTTCTGTCTATATGTTGTTACAAGGTGAAGGTCAGTTGGTGCGAGTGTGTATTGAATTTGAGAGCAGAACGGAATGCATATGCGGTAGGCCTATATGTAACAGTGCGAAGCTTCGATAGAACCATTTTCTCGCAGTTTATATACGTCTTTGTCCAAGAGCTTGTTTGAAAAAGTACAGGGACAAATTCTACTGGGGTTTTTTTTATGGTAAAGTCGTTATGCCGACAAAAAATATTCACGTCTTGTCTCTCATACCTTCCTTCGAAAATTGAAAAAAAACACAGTCCAAATCATCTCTACTGACAGCAAGTACACCCTTAAACGGCACAAAACACCCCAATGCAGTGTTATTTACAAACCGTTAATGTGATAATTGTTTGTTTGTCAATTAAATCTAATCTGTTTATGAAATGGCTAACAACTGTTTTCAAATCTTCTCGCTCGAGGTCGCATATGACGTCACAGATAATGGCGCGTAAAATATCGAAGAAAATATGCATATCGCAAGATTTGAATTTCATCGCTATCAAACTCGAAAACTACGCAAACTGTTTCTTTTAAAACACATGTAAAGTAGTTTTAGGCATGAAATGAATTAATTTTGCTGAAAAAATTAAAAAGTTTAAAAACATGCGATGTGTCCTTTAATGCAGGATTTTAAATTGTTTGGTGATTTTGAACAAAAAGTTATGACACGTACTAAAAAAATCTAGAGTAGATATACTTCTTCTTTATATGCTTTATCTTTTACTGTGTGCACTATTTTTTAAAAACAAAACTTTGATATAAAAATTTATAGATCATACAAATCAAATATATACCTAATTACATGCTTTTAATTACCAGCTTTAGACAACTTGATTGACGAATTCCTAACTCGTCAGAAATCAATTCCTGAATCTGCACCATTGATGAGGAGAATAGTGATTTGGACATAAGACATTCAATCGACAGAGCTCACAAATTCTGTTAAAAAAAGGGGGGGGGGGGCACTTATCTGGGTCCACATTGGTTTTGAATTTGCTTTTACTTATTTTGTAGAGAAATCTGTGGTTAAAGTTCTGCAAACTCCAGATGATACTGCTTTCATATTTCATGTGTATTTCCTTAATACGGTGGCAAGAGTTTTTTGCAGATCTACACAAAATAGTTGACCAAGTAACTTTATCATCTTGATCTTGGAAGTTTGGCATGCATTTAAAAAAGAAACTGTAACCTTAGTCATTCAGGTCGACCCTTGTGGCAAGAGTGTCCTTTCTGCTCATACCAAACATTTTACCCTCTAAAGTACTACACTCATATACATGTATGCTTTCTCTAAAATATCATGGGGGCATTAGTGTTTCAAAATCACATCTTGTTTTTCTAATAATTTTTCTCCTCTTAACTTGCCATATTAAATCCTGTAACTACTATAATTATGCGATTTCATTCAATTTTAATCAATATTACAACATTTAATTGTATTTCATTACAGTCACATTGTGGAGAGTCATTAGTCATAGTGCCACATACGTCTGAACAAAAAGACGACACCATCTCCAAGAGGAACGAAAATACATCACCATCATCTCCGAGAGGGCCTACACCACCTCCATATTCTGATCTGTAAAAGGTGCCTCCCAAACCTCCACATAGTGTGCCACCAACACCACATGAAGATGTGCCACAACCACTACAGCATGCACTACCACCACCACATGCTCCCCTACCACCAGCACTAAGCCAAGCAGCACTACCACAGTATGTGCCACCACCATCAACACATGCTCCCCTACCACCAGCACTAAGCCAAGCAGCACTACCACAGTATGTGCCACCACCATCAACACATGCTCCCCTACCACCAGCACTAAGCCAAGCAGCACTACCACAGTATGTGCCACCACCATCAACACATGCTCCCCTACCACCAGCACTAAGCCAAGCAGCACTACCACAGTATGCGCCACCACCATCAACACATGCTCCCCTACCACCAGCACTAAGCCAAGCAGCACTACCACAGTATGTGCCACCACCATCAACACATGCTCCCCTACCACCAGCACTAAGCCAAGCAGCACTACCACAGTATGTGCCACCACCATCAACACATGCTCCCCTACCACCAGCACTAAGCCAAGCAGCACTAACACATTATGTGCCACCACCATCAACACATGCTCCCCTACCACCAGCACTAAGCCAAGCAGCACTAACACATTATGTGCCACCAACTTCAACACATGCAATACTGTCACCTCTACAGAGTCTGAGAGAAACACCTCAACGTCCAATGCCCGATTTAGGTCCCATAAAGAAGCGACCATTATTACCACCGGCTATACCAGAAAAGTTTTACTCCGATTCATGGGCCCCGGGTTTTCAATTTGAATCAGAGTCATATGGAGAATTATTGAATTCATCTACTTCAATGCCAAGTACATGTAAGTTATTTTATGAAGTTTATTAGTTGATTACACTCAACTGTACCTCCTGACGATCAGCATTTTATAGAAGTCATTATGTGCAAAAGTGCACAAATTATTGATATTACTGTATGTCAGATCTATATTGAGGTGGAGAAAAAATTTAAAGTCAATCTCAAGACATATATTCACAATGAAAACCATTACAGTAAAATTTTTAGACTTATTTCTTTGATCTACAGAATTTTTCACAATGTTATACTAAATGAAGCATAGTTTATATTCTGAAATTATAATTGATATAATAGCAGCATTATGAATTATATATGAATTAGGGTGATCAACATTTTTCAAGCTTATGTCTTTTTTTGTCTCTTTTTAATAGCGTCAGCAGTAAGACAAGGATACTGCACACTATTAGAATCCTCTATTAATGTTTATGCTTGCATAAACAAAGTTTGTGTCAGCACACAGCCCCGGAACTTACAATTCCACCGTCCCGGTTTTACATAAATTCTGTCTCCTGATTGGTCAATATAAATAGTCGTCTATTGTTTAAGCGTCACTTGATCTTTGTTCATGTTATTATTTACCTCGTGTTTTTCTGGAAGTGTGCTATCTTACTATTGGCTGTATTACGTGATATAAATTGTTCTGACATTCCTTAAACTCAAGTGATATGCTCTGTAACTGGATTTTATCGTGTGCTACTGATTGTGACAGTGCAGTGTCTTAGGACATGGCCGAGAGATGCGGCCGTTCCCGCCATAGGGCAAGTACACGTACATTCGACTCGACTATTCCACAGAACTGGACTCTTACAAAACTGAAAGTGGAATTGAAAACTATCGGAATATCGGTTCCATCATCTATGGACAGGAACAATACACTTAAATTGTATCTGGAGAATACCAACACCAGAAACCGTTCAGTGAATAGCCTCGATCCAAACAGGCACATTGATACCATACCGGCCATAGCAAACCCTACAATAATTTCAAACTGTCCTAATAGTGCCAACGATGAATTTGACAACAGTCGACCATTCACAGTCACCGAAGCACTCATAAACACTGGGGACGCCAATCTGCGTAGTGATAACAGTACTTCCGCCCAGCAGTTTTCCAATATGGCGGCTCCCGAGCCCGACAACATCCAGGCTACTCTACAGTCTCTTCAAAAGAATCTAGAGACCCTCCAGAAGACCGTTTCCGAACTGGTAAAAAAGGATCACGATAAGAAGTCCTACACTTTAGAAACGGCAAGAGGTAGCTCAACTACCGCAGTGGGAAGCGGATTCACAGGAGCGGACATTACGTTAGGTGGGTTTTTACGCACTACGCAATTCGGTGTTTCTGCTGAATGCCTACCTCAAATACATATTGTATCAGATTCTCTCAAACGAAAAATCTGGGAAGGCAGGGACGTAAACTTAGCTAGTCTACTTATCCCTAAATACGAAGTAAACAAATCCGTGCCAGAGATTGCCATGGGCCTCAATGTCTTGGAGTCCGTGGATCCACGCCTCCACAAATCCCTGACTATTAGCGAGTTTATAACTGCTTTTGGCAAATACAAAAGGATTATGTGTACAAGATTTCCCGAAAGGAGAGTGGAGCTGGATAGATACGAAGGGAATATCGTAGAAATTTCTAATGTGTATGGCCAAAAATTCTACGACTACCATACACAGTTTTCAGCTAGAGCAGCCGCTGCCCTGCATGACCTGAATATAAAGGTTGATTGGTCCATCAAGGATAATGCGCTTCTGAGCATGGTCATGGGAAATGCCAGAGTTTCAGCTTGCAATCTGTGCAACTCCACATCACATTCAGGCTCATTCTGTCCCCCGTTACGAATCAAACCAACCCAATACCAGATGCTAAAAAACACTCAATCTATCAACTCCGCCAAAGAAGACAAGTATGGTAGACACCGAAAAATGCATAATGGTACCGAAATTTGTAACAATTTCAATGCTGGGAAATGCGGCAGGAAGAACTGCATTTTTTCGCATGTGTGCTATGTGTGCAAGGCAAGCGATCACGGAGGCCACTCATGCGAGGAGTCCATGAAAAAAAGCAAGTGACTAGACAACACAAAACCGGCTACCCTTCCATCTTCTGTTTCAACCCCAGTTAACATCGACCGCCTAGAAATAGAATTAAAATTACATCCAGACTCTAACTTCGTGAAATATCTATGTGACGGCCTTCGCCATGGCTTCGATACCATGATTAACAATACTGATATTCCAAGCAAAGAATGCCGGAACCTCCTGTAGGCTATTTCCAATCCCCATATAGTAGACGACCTTCTCAACAAAGAAGTGGAGAAAGGATTCTTACAAGGACCATTCGACACGCCCCCATTTACAAAATATAGAGTGAGTCCCATTGGAGTTAGTTTCAAAAAATATTCAAATAAAGGACGTCTGATAATGGACCTATCAGCCCCTCACTCAGAAGCTTCAGATCCCAGCATAAATTCTCTCATCGATAAAGAAAAATGTTCACTTTCATATGTTACAACTGATGACGCCATAAAAATAATTCAGAAACTAGGTTTGGGAACCACCATGTGTAAAACAGACATATCTGATGCCTTCAAGTTAATACCAATTTCACCATCTCAGTGGCACTTGTTTCTTCTTAAATGGAAAGGTCTATATTATTTCTACACAAAACTCGCTTTCGGCTGTAGATCTAGCCCCAGAATATTTGACTGCCTCGCCCAAGCTATTTGTTGGATAGCCACCCACAACTACAGCATCAAGCATATTTTACACCTGTTGGACGACTTTATCACCTTCGAGGAGCCGAGAAGTGTGGAGAAAGAAACATGGCCCTACTCATGCTCATCTTTAAGAGGCTAAACATACCTATAGCCAAACACAAGACAGAAGGTCCAGACACCACCATTACCTTCCTCGGCATCACATTAGACTCTGTTAAGATGGAAGCACGACTGCCTCCTGAGAAAATCTCCAGAATCATATCGTTCCTTGACGAATTTCTCCAAAAGAAATCTTGTACCAAAAGAGAGCTTCTACAAATTTTGGGCCATCTTAGTTTTGCGAGTAGGGTCATAGTTCCAGGGCGCTCCTTCATGTCACAACTCATTACACTGTCCACATCAGTTAAACAACTCCATTTCCACGTCACCTTAAACAAAGGCTCCAGAGAGGACATGAACATGTGGTTAATCTTCCTCAAACAATGGAATGGCATATCTATGTTCTACAACCAAATAGAAGTTAGCTCCAATGCCCTGCAACTCTATACAGATGCTTCAGGAACCCTTGGTTATGGGGGGTTCTTTCAAGGACATTGGTTTTCAGAATCCTGGCCATTGCCCTTGCAACGTACATGCAAGGACAGTGATGAACTCTCTATAGCATTTCGTGAACTTTACCCGATCGTTGTGGCGGCACTGCTGTGGGGTCACTCGTGGAGGAAACAACGCATTGTCTTCTCCTGCGATAATCAAGGCACCGTGGCTATCATCAACAAAGGCCGTTCTAAATGCCCAAAAATCATGGCACTCGTTCGTCGTCTAACACTATGTGCAGCTAACAATAATTTCGTTTTCAAAAGCAAATATTTTGAAGGCCACAAAAATGTTATTGCTGACTGCCTGTCTCGATTACAGATTCCCAAGTTCCGACAGCTGGTCCCAGCTGCCAACAAGAAGTCCTGCACCGTTCCAGGATACAAGGAAGTTCTGAAAGACTTGACAGTATTGTAGACAACCTCCTCGATGCGGCTATAGCTCCCAGGACTAAACAGTCATATATAACAGGATTCCAAGCCTACACCAGATTTCTGCTCATGTGCAATATCATTCCACAGACACGCTTACCTGACGTTCCAGTGTCATAGGACTTATTATTGTATTTCGTTGCTCATTGTTACTCTAGATTAGAACTTAGTCATGCCACAATCAAGTTGTATATATGTGGCATACGTTTTCATTGTATAAAACATAACATCATGTATCCTAATGTTAATGAAATGCCTAGGCTATTCGCTGCTCTTAATGGGGTTAAACAAAGCCAAATAAGGCCAAAAAATCTGCGACAACCTGTCACTTTTGCTGTCCTCAAAAAACTGTGTACTTTTTTTGCAACAATCCAATCAATGTACCGCATTCAACAACGTTTTGTTACTGGCCACTTGTTCAGTAGCATTTTTTGGCTTCCTGAGATGTGGTGAATTTACAATTTACGCAGAGTTCGACCCATCCTCTCATATTTGCATGTCAGATATACAAATTTTTGAGGACATAGTGCATCTGCATTTAAAGATGTCAAAAACTGACCCATTTAGAAAAGGGGTCGTCATCAAACTGTTCAAAAACAACTCCAACGCTTGCCCCTATAACACATGCTCCAAATATCTCAAATTAAGACCAAGGTCCAACCCCTCTCCTTCCGAACCACTATTTATAACAGCAGACGGCATGCCACTGTCTAGGAATGCATTCATTTCATTGTTCAGGGACACTTTAGTCAAGGTCAGCATCAATCCCCACGCCTATAGCAGCCGCTCTTTCCGCATAGGGGCTGCTACTTCAGCTGCCTCAGCTCACATTGAAGATCACCTAATCAAAGTATTGGGTAGATGGTCTTCGGATTCATATTGTAGGTACATAAGAACACCATCTTCTGCAATAAAACAGGCCCAACAGGCCCTCATAGCAGAAAGTCTTTGAGACCCTCAGGACCTTGTATATACTCACTGATCCCACTCTATAAGACAGGCCCTTATAGCAAAAGTCTTGAGACCCTCAGAACCTTGTATATACTCACCAATCCCCCTCATGCTGCATTTTGTTTTGCTCAGGTTGCTTGTTTTACCTGCCTCGGGCATGTGCTACGCTATGTTTTTCCTTCATGCCTCGCTAATACTGTCCTCAGCTATTTTGGCGCAATGCATTATGTATCAACATTTTACTCTATTCCCTCTTATTTTGGGGCAACTCAGCTATTCATGTTTTACATTTATACCTGATTCTTGGGCAACTTCTTGCATGTCGTAACTCTACATGCAAGAAGTTTACCCCAAAATTCTCAGGTATCGGACTCTGTATCGTTCAGCGGTCAGGTCTTCTGCCACCATACGCTAATGTCAGCACGAAGCTCATGAGTTATCGGTTTGACACCTCAAACACTCATGCTCACTGAGTTGCGGAGTATGCCAGCTGGTTCTCCACCGACATGACCTCGACCTCTTTCTCAGCTCAACTCCTGGTTAATGCAGTACCTGTTTGACACCTCAAACATCACATACTCACCGGGTTGTTGAGCTCAACATCCGAACATGCAGCATACTACCACTTGGCAGAATAGCACACCTCACTGTTTTGCTCAGGTGGAACTCTAGTGTGCCACATGGGTCAGATGCTTCCATGTATCTTGCATAGCTGGGTTTGCCCTTTTGCCAAATATTTATTTTGTATCATTATCTGACCAGTTGTATACCATATGTGATATGTTGTATATATGTTGGAATATGCATAATATATTTTAAACTCAAACTGTCTCCTGTTGTTTGTTGACACAAAACTGTGATAATTGTGAACTATACAAATCACAGTTAGAGGAAAAAAGGAACGAAATCTACCAGCTCAATGCTGAAATTGATTACCTTCGTTCCTTGAATTCTAGTAAGTATATATTTGACAAGCTAAACCTTACTAGACCCCGCTGTAAAAATATTTCAATTTTGATCCAACGTCAATGCTTATCTAAACCATTTGAGTGATGTCAATCCCCAACACAGTCATTGAAATGACATAATGCTAAACACTTTGCAAGGTCATGGTCTATGTTGTTTCAAATGAATTTATAAAATAAAAAAAAATTGAATGAAATTTTTTTTTTATAAAAGAAAGAAATTTTTCAACTCTTGTTTCCCTATCATAAGTCAACTTGATTAACTGACAATATTACACTGTCAATTTCATGTTATATTAACCAAACTTCTTTACCCCTCTTCCATCAATATGTCTTGGAAAAATGATTCATTACTTAAAAATTTCTAATTTATAGATAGGTGCAGTACTCCAACAAAGTCACTAGGGAACTTGATCTTTGACATAAGGACTTTGATGGATAAGTATGCAGGAGCTGCAGCAAATGAAGATATACCGATAGAGTGCACCAACGTATCAAAACATCAGGATCAGCCTGTAAACATACATCAACCCGTGCAAATCCCTACAGATTCCCAAGATTTTGGACCAGATACTATACAGTCTGTTCCGAACTATCAGGACTTCTTCCAGCAAGGTGACAATAAGGTACCATTTTTATTGGCATTACATGATCAATGTTATATTTATCAGTTGTCTGAACATACCGAGATTGATACACGATATGTAAACAAATATGTCGATGCATAGGCAAGTAAACCCTCTTTCATTTATAATGTATATAAGTTTTCTTGGACTGTGTATTCAAAGCATATGATATATATATAATCCATCAACATCAAACTAAATACTTGCAATATTTTTCAAAATAGATGTTAAAAAAGGTTTTACTGCAACATCCATAAAATTGTTAACTTTATTTCTTGAATAACGGTTTGGATTTATGAAACATCACAATGTGTAATATCATAACATACTTTATCTTTAAAAATACATATTTCCAGACTGCAGGCCACAATTTTATTTCTGCATGTTACATAAATGGAAAAAAAAACTATCATCTTAGATTCTTCTCTTTTTTGGTAGATGAAGCTTGTAGAATCCTACAATTTATTCATAGAAGCTACAAAGTTTCAGGCAATGAAACTTAAAGCTAAAAGGAATGCCAGCAAGATCACAAGAGACTTGTTGCTGTATTATTTCCCACCAACATATCTGGCAGGACACTCAGCAACAGGACTGAGATCATCCAAAAAAGGACTGCCAATTGAAATATTACAGCCAATTCTAGGTAATCCTAAATCATATTCTATACATGTATAATAAATCAAAATGTGGGATAACTGACACAATTTGAAATACTGTTGTTGACTTTGGACAGGCTGCATTGTAAAAGTTTCTGATAAGTTCTATTATAGTGACCATAGTATTTTACAATGCCTTAAAGTCAATAGTATGTTTTTTTCCTTTAGAATTAATTAAGCAATTAATATGATGACAATGCTATTTGTAAAATATTTGATCTGTTCATGGACTTACTATATATCTGGCCCCTTGAGGCACTGTCAATTGTCTTAATAACCAATATACATGTATATACATGTATATATATATATATGTATGTATGTATGTATGTATGTATATATATATATATATATATATATATATATATATATATATATATGTATGTATATGTAGAGTAATTACAGTTCACTGCAGCTCTAGCTTTCAAGATCTTGTTATCTCTAATTTATGAAATTTAAAGGAAACCTTTTTATTTTACAGAATTCTTACAGAAGCAGTTTAAGTGTGATCAAGCCACAGCCCTTATCAACAGAAAATGCCTGGACATTTCCAAAGCTTAAAAGAAAGACAATAAGTTAATGTTTTTGTTGAGACCAATATATTTGAACCTGGTTTGTTAAATATTTCAGTTTAGAATGTTTAGGGACAAGATCAAAAGATCGACGTCAGATAAAAATTTGAATTCAAATAGTTAGGGGGAGGGGGGATAAAATCTCCCGTAAGTTTCTGTCATCCGACATCGATTACACTAATAGTGGAAAAAGGAAAACTGTATACGTATTTATAATCACATGTTTTTACTTGTTAATCGATTAGTTACAACATTCATCATATTTAGTTATTAGGGGGAGGGGGGTCTTGGTGAAAACAACATTCATCATATTTCGTTATTAAGGGGAGGGGGGTCTTGGTGAAAACTATGTGAATTTAGTTTTTGTCAGATAATTGAACTTTTGATCTCGTCCCTTATTCATACTCAGTCTATTTCTTTTTATGTTAATGTACAAGTTGTTATATTGTAACCTCTGATGGAATAAATGATGAAGATTTATAATTGCTAATTATATTTTCACACCAATTAAATCTCATGAGAATTCTTCACATGAGAATCTCATGAGAATTCTTCAAATGAGAACTCATGAGATCTCATGGAAATAATCTTCAAAACTTGTTTGAATTTTTCTCATGAGAATTTGTCAAATGTGAATCTTGCCTAATTTGCATGTTAAAAAACTACCCTAATTCTCAGGTTAGAATCAAACGTGAGATTCAAACATGAGATTCACATGTGAATTAACTTCCACAATTTTGGTAAGGGTACTCTATGTTATAACTTGTTACCAGGTGTTTTCAGCATTGAAGAGATTGCTATCTCTAGGGGCCAGGGTCTTACAAAACCAAAAGAAGGAGATCTTAGGAGACCTCTCAATAAAGATAAAGTGGCTGCTGTCAAAGGTATTAGACATTAATTCTTAATTTGTTCTCAGAGTAGCTAAAACTTGTAACAGTAATGCATTTAAAATTTATGAAAGGCTAAAGAAAAAAATTATGTTTCTCTATAGCATGGAAAGATACGGGGGTAGGTTAGGAAAGCTATTTGGCTTTCAATGATGGGGAATTCCCATATAATCAAAGTTTGGATATAATGTTTGATCTTTATGTAATGCAATAATTTGTTTTGCTCTTTTTGATTGTGATCTCGTTAGGAAGAATGCAAGAGTACATGTATCTGAATATTGTCAGACCTCGACCCATTAAAGCATGACTACATTTTCCCTTCAGGTTATACTCTTCGCTGGTGTAAGGAAAATGAATCAAGTGAGCCAAAAGACCAGGAGTTGAACAATGTCATCACAGAGCAGAAAAAACTTAAAAAGGAACAGCAAGAAAGAAAAAAATGAGATTCATAAAAATAGCTCATTGTGCGATTCAAGATAAGATTCATGTACATGTATATAAAAACACACTTATAGCAAGGTGTCTGACATGAACAATTTTAATTAATCATAATTTTTATTAAATAAATTTAAGTTTACTTAAGAATTTTTATAGTAATCAATAAGTATCCTCCTTGAATGGCATAGTCTGAGATATTGTATGGTTAAGCATGATGATGGTTATTTTGTCCCGTGTCTGAGGACAGGCAGAGATTGACCAATCAGATTCTAACAATTAAAATTCCGGCCATGCGGTGCGTCACTCTGTCTCTTCTCCCACCTACAGCTTTGGAGGACAGACGTTTTTTCAAGTTTGTGAGTTATTGGTTAGCAAGTACTGTATTTGGTGAGTAAAATTATTTTATCATGTCTTCAATGGGCAAAACTTCGGTTGTCATTCTAGGTCACTCAATTGTACGTCGTTTTCACGAATTTTTGAAGCATGGTGACGATATCAGATATTCTGAAAATCTTGGTCTTGAAAGAACGCATTCCGTTTTGTACAGGGGTGTAGGTGGAAGGAAAGTTCACGATATACTATCTAAGGATATAGAGAAAGTCGTTGAATTAGGTCCCAAGATAGTTGTTTTGATGATTGGGGAGAACGATATTGTTCCTAGTACAGATCCTGCATTGTTGGCTGCAAAAATTTAAGCGGCGGTGTCGTTGATGCATCGCCGTTATAAGGTTGGGAAGATAATTGTCTGCAAATTATTGCCAAGATTTAAGGTTAATTTTGGATACAATGAAATAGCAGACAGTGTGAATGTAATACTGAGAGCCGCATTGCCATCACTAGGTTATTGTGTGTTTTGGGAACACGGGAATTATTTCATTTCTCCCTGTGAAGGAGATTGTAGTCGGAAATTCGTTTGTGACGGAGTTCACTTGAATAAACAAGGGAATGTTCATTTATTTAGGAGTGTAAATTTCAGAGGGAAAATAGGTTTTCTAGAAAATGGAGCAAGATTTCAGATTTATTCTTTTGTTGCATATAGCATTTAGGTATGGTTAGTAACATGTATATGTGTTCATTGTGGTACTAAAAAAAAAAAAAAAAAAAAAAAATCTCGTACCAGTAAATTTGTAAGGCAAACCTGGATATACTCTGTTATAACTTGTTGCCAGGTGTTTTCAGCATTGAAGAGATTGCTATCTCTAGGGGCCAGGGTCTTACAAAACCAAAAGAAGGAGATCTTAGGAGACCTCTCAATAAAGATAAAGTGGCTGCTGTCAAAGGTATTAGACATTACTTATTAATTTGTTCTCAGAGTAGCTAAAACTTGTAACAGTAATGCATTTAAAATTTATGAAAGCCCAAAGAAAAAAATTATGTTTCTCTATAGCATGGAAAGATACGGGGGTAGGTTAGGAAAGCTATTTGGCTTTCAATGATGGAGAATTCCCTTATAATCAAAGTTTGGATATAATGTTTGATCTTTATTAATGCAATAATTTGTTTTGCTCTTTTTGATTGTGATCTCGTTAGGAAGAATGCAAGTGTACATGTATCTGAATATTGTCAGACCTCGACCCATTAAAGCATGACTACATTTTCCCTTCAGGTTATGCTCTTCGCTGGTGTAAGGAAAATGAATCAAGTGAGCCAAAAGACCAGGAGTTGAACAATGCCATCACAGAGCAGGTCTCTCATTGCAGAAAAAAACTTAAAAAGGAATAGCAATTAAAGAAAGAAAAAAATGAGATTCATAAAAATAGCTCATTGTGCGATTCAAGATAAGATAAGATTCATGTACATGTATATAAAAACACACTTATAGCAAGGTGTCTGACATGAACAATTTTAATTAATCATAATTTTTATTAAATGGGATGTATTTTTTATGAAGTATACTTGAATGATATTTCTGTCCTTCAAAGCTTAAAATTCAGCCTTTGAATGAAATTTTATGCAGATTAATACTTAAATATTAAATAAATAATGAATTTTCAATACATGCAATGTAGTTTGTATATTTGTGTATTGTACACCTGGTTATTTTTTACGCCTGGACATTGTACACCAGGACAAAATCCTTTACGCCTGGTCAACTGAAGAGACGTAAAATTTGCATATTACGCCTCTTTTTACGCCTGGTTTCCGTGTCATTTGATGCCTGGTTTACTTATATGGTATTGAGGCAAAATCCGCCTGGTTTTTGCAGAAAATGAAACCTGGTTTACGTGCTATTACCAGGCGTACAATTTCGTACAGGAATTGATCATTATCTTGCAATGGGGTTTTTTTTCCATTGAAGGATGGAATTATTGGTAGTTCGTGGAAAAAGTACCAAGAAACTCCGGAGAGTCTTCATTTTACTAACACCAGACATGACCTCAGGAATCAAGCATCTGTTGTCCACAAGGATACATGCTGGTGTAGCACCAAACAGCAGACATGTTTTATCACGATCACAAACATACTTGCCCTTAGATGGCAGATTTTCTGAAAACCATCGGTCCTACCAGCAAAACCAATAGAAAATCGAAATGTCTAATAAAACTCGCTATGCTATCGGTCCGCGTGACCGATTATTGTTTCCTTAACAATCCAGAATTTTTCTATGTATCCGGAGAGTTTTTTCTTTTCGTCGTAATCTCAAAAACGCTTTAGAGAGTGCAAAATTTCATTTTCATTTAAGAGCTTACTATACTCTGATATATTGCCATGTGGCCGATAAAGTTTGTACCAGGTTCAAAGCCTGGTATTAAATGAAAAGCCCCCTTGGTACAGAATGGTGTGACTGAGAGAAAAAAGTACGAAGAAACTCGTATCCGTGAGTTTAAAACGGAGTGGCAGAAAGGAAGGGAAATGGCTCAAACATGGAGAAAATGGCATAATGTGCTCCATTTGTATTGAGGTAGGGCAAACAATTTGTTAAAGTGAAAATTATATTGGAATTTATTTGGACTGATAGAATTTGCTTCGGACTGGTAGAACACACTATGTTATCAGTCCGAATGAGTGATTGAAATATTTGGTTTTCGGAAACTCTGAGATGGGTGTGCAGCAATGAGGCATATCACTGCCAACTGCCCCGGGTTGTCCAAACCGAAATTAATCAGAACAAGATTGATAAGAAAATATCTTGCAACATCAACACAGGTAGGAAATTTATTTTGTACATTTATTTTGTTTTCTAATACCATATTAGAGTTATTCACTTTATTTGAAGCATCTGTAGTTATTATTAACTCTGTTCTCCAAGACTAATATAAGCTCTAGATATATTTAAACAATAACATGCTTCCTGTGTTAGTGGGTTGTGTAAATTTTTTGTGCAGTGATAGCTACCTTAATAGCCCACATGAATTGCCAAAGAAAGCATTTTCCTGTTTATATTTACATCATTGGAAGAGTTCATGTTTTTTTTTTTATAAACCGCTTTGCAATGTATGAAGCGTAAACTGTCCAACCCAGTTTATACTCGTATAAATTTTTCAGATATTGAATTCAATCATTCCTATCATTCATATATATATATATATAATTCACCAGGCCTGAATTTTTATTTCAACCTTGAAAATTTTCAGGTGTGAAATATCTCTATGTAGGAGCATTGCTTAAAAGTCAGGTGTGAAATTTTTCAACTGATGTATTAGAATTTCATACAAGACATCAGGTGTGAAATATTTCAGCAGCTCAGATTTTCATACTAATTTGCATGTTAAAATTCCCGCATGATCATACATGAAAATTTCGTGTTTGAAATTATATATGAATCACATGTGGAATTAGGTGTGATCCATTTTGTACAGGATGAACTGGGATTCGAATTGATTGGCTACCTAACATGGCTACGTCTACATTTTTTCTTACATCCAGTAACACATTTGGTAAAGTATTCTAGTAGGCAAACTAACGGGGAGTGTTTACATCCTATTATAACACTTTCCAGTGATTAACAGTGTGTAAATAGTTGTTATTAATTTAATTCTATCTGGAACAAGGTTTAACCATCGTCTTCGCCACATTTCAGTCTTGTTTTTTAGCTGAATGTTCTGTTTCGACCAGTCTGAGACGAAGTCCACATCATCCTACGCAACCACCTGACCCATAACTACAAGGCTGGGTCATGGTGTAAGGATGTCTTCAAGTGCAACCAGAACCACTGACGACACTACAACCCTACTAGTATCCAGTGCTTAGTAACTCAGTCTCGGCTGTCGGAGCCAGATCCTCACATAAAAATAACCAACAACCTACCACTGCAGTGGATAGTGGCATACAAGCTAGTACCTCCTACATCAGGTACTGTTTCACATGCAATTATTTCTTCAAGTACTTTACTGTCATCTGCAATTAAACCCAACACCTCTCATCAGTGTATCAGATAATTTGGGTCTCCACTCACGACGTCCCACAATCAGTTTAGGAAAAAATCTGGGCAAAGACTATATTGACTTAGCTAAAGTCATACACTCTGATCCAGATACTGACAAAGATCAGACGTTTTCCATTGTCGATGGCCAGCTAGTAATTTCCCCAAAATCCAATCCCAAGAAAATGACGTCAGTTGATGCATGGACAAATGCATTTATTATACCCACACTTTCTAAAGAAAGTTCTGGTATATTGTTGTTACCCTGGTCCGTCCGTCCGTCACACTTTCTTCTTCCTCAAACTGCTCTTTTATTTCAAGTGGTAACCAATTGATCTTTTGGAATATGATAGGTGGTGTACTGTAGATATATGATAAGGTTTTAGAATATTCAATTTTACCCTAGGGGCAA
Organism: Ostrea edulis; assembly: GCF_947568905.1. Classification (NCBI taxonomy): domain Eukaryota; kingdom Metazoa; phylum Mollusca; class Bivalvia; order Ostreida; family Ostreidae; genus Ostrea; species Ostrea edulis. The sequence continues at coordinate 7,076,753 of NC_079167.1, read as the reverse complement.
AACGGGGGTAAAAAAATTACGTTTCTTCAACATAAACCTGGTTCCCAGAACTCCTCCTACATTTCATGCAGTAGCCCAATCATCTTTTGAAAGATGATTGGTTGGGTCCTGTAGATGTGCAATAAGGTTTCGGAATTTTCATTTTCACCCTGGGGGCCAAATGGGGGTAGAAAATGATGCTTTTTAACACAACCCTGTTTCCCAGAACTCCTCTTACAATTTACACAGTAGCCTAATAATCTTTTGGAAAATGATTGCTGGTGTCCTGTAGACGTACAATAAGGTTTTGGAATTTTCATTTCCACCCTAGGGATCAAATAGGGGTCGAAAAATGATGATTTTGTACAAAGAAACCCTAGTTCCCAGAACTCCTCTTACATTTTACACAGTAGCCTAATAATCTTTTGGAAGATGATTGCTGGTGTCCTGTAGATGTGCAATAAGGTTTTGGAATCTTCATTTTCACCCCTGGAGTCAGATGAGGGTCGAAAAATGATGTTTTTTTGCACAAAAGAACCCTGGTTGAAAACTTGGTACCAACAATCAAAGAAGCATAAAGTCTACTCAAACACCGATTTTATGGCTTGTTTTCAGCCCAAGCCAATGGAAGTATTATTCAAGAATGTGTTTTTTGGACATAATCATAACTTTCCAAAATGCCGAAACGTAACCTATCTCCGAATGCTCCTGCAGCAAAGAAGACAAAATATCTAGCAAAGTTCAAGACTGCTTGGAAATCCGAATTTAAGTGGTGCCAAGCCAGCTCCAAGGGTCCAGACTATGCTTACTGTACTTCCTGTAAAGCAGACTTCAAGATATGTTATGGGGGTCACAACAACGTTACCAAACACATGGAGACACTTACTCACCAGAAAAACTACAGTTCAGAGGCATCAACTCCAACTGTGTCTAGTATGTTTAGCAGCAGTACCAATGTAGACAAAGTCGCCTTAGCAGAAACCCTTTTCGCCAACTACATTGCAAAGTACAACTGTGCATTCCTGATGGCTGACCACTTCACTGACCTGATGAGAGCAATGTTCACAGACTCTGCCATAGCACAGAAGTTTTTCTGCAAAAGGACCAAGACCACCCACATCGTCACACAAGCCTTAACACCTCACTGGGACAACAAAGTCAGCGACATGTGCAGCCAAGTCAGCATGTGCCTTATATAAACAGTCTTGTTCATAAACTTATAATGTGTTTTATATTCAAGTGAACAATCTTAAGGTGTATACCATTTTCATATTGTGCTTTGGACTCAGCGACATTAGTGCTTTCAATATCTGGCATGTATAGTGACTATTGTTAACTTATGTGATAATTGTTATAACTTGTTATCTCTGTAATAAATATATAAATATAACAAGTTTTTTTCTTTTAATTGTGGTTTTTAAGGTATTGACTTAAGAATTATCAATGTTCTTATCGCAATTCACCTTTGAATTAGAACGCTTTACCCGATATAGTATTGCGTTGTGTGACGACACAATTGAATGAGACGATTGAACAATTTGAATGACATATGTTTGATGTAATACAACAAGAGTTTTCATTGGCCAATTACAGCCCGCCCACTTTCTCGAGCGGATTCAGTGTAGCTGGAGAACTGTACATAGCTCTCTGAAAAGATCCAACTCTTATAAAAACCTTCGATTTACGGGTCACAAAAAGCTGCGGACGGTTGAGGCCTGAAATCAGTGTATTCTTGTGTTGCTGTC